>NW_028321890.1:9696969-10000000 GCF_036245765.1 Copidosoma floridanum | reverse complement strand
CGGGAAATAGTCTTTTCCGCACTTGTTGCGGAAATAACTATTTTTAACTTCAACCTTAAAAAAAAATTATCTGTTAATAGTAGATTTAGCTCTCGAAAAAATGTATTGAAATTCACTATAAAAAAAATAGAAAAAAATACTTTATATACGAAATTAAAGTTTTCATATTTTGTAATGTAAAAATTTTATTGTCAACAATAATTTGTAGTTAAAATTTCAGCATTCTTCAATAGAACTTGAAAAATATAAGGAAAATATACACTTTTTTTCGATAAAAAAAGCATCAGAGGAAGCTTTGTATCAATTAATTAGCAATCACTTTTGAACACAGATAATAGAAATTGCCATAACTGTACAGTGACTGAATATTTTAAACATTACAAATAGAAGTAACAAGCAAGTGCTGAAATAAGTGCAAATAATTTTTTTACTTTATTTACTATACATTTTATATGTCATTTCCACACTTCTTCGTCAAGTACGTTTAAAAAAATAATTAAAAATTGACAATTTTGTTAAAGTAAAAGATATTTTTCTTAGCATTAGGTATGTAAATTTATCAAATCGTAAAAGTTGACATAAGTCTGTGTTGTACTTATTTCAATGTGATTTATCTAACAGAAATGTTTCAGACGTATTTTCACATTTGTATACGTCTTAAACATTCACTTTGGTAAAAGTGTAAGAGGTTCTACGTATTTCAGAGTTCTTGGTGAGTGCTTGATGATGGAAAAATTATCAGCGTCTTTTGTCCAATTCTTTTTAAATAAGAAGAGAGTTTACAACTATCTTTGTGACCATGCCACGTTACCTCCTGCGTTAAAAATCACCTTTGGTTCTAAAGTAGTTTCCACGAAGGGGAATAGAAAAATACTATCCTCGTAAGCAGTAAATTTGATTTTTACCGAAGAGGTTAAAATGCACTCTTAACCTTAAAATCTAGTAAAAAGTCAATTTTCATTTGAAAAATATCAAAAATTGGGAAAGGGTCCAAGCCTACTCACGACAACTCTACACATCTTGGTTTTTTTATATCTCTATATATTGGTTAACATGGGTGTGTAGATGCACACTTGACTCAAAAAAAATGTACAAGTTTAAATTCAAGAACTCTTGAATATAAACTGATACTTGAGCCGAAGAGAAAAATATCGTACGAAAGTACTTTCTCCTTTGTAGTATAATATTCTATTTTTATGGTTTTCTGACATAATGTAAAAATAAATTATACTAACATTAATCTGAAAAATACTAATTTATAGTTTACAATTTTATTAATTACTTTTCTACACAGTTTTAACCAAATCAATAAAAAGAAAATGTACATTATGGTGACACGTGATCGTCTTTATTTTTGGATTTGGAATGATGTGCATAACTATGTAGGTTATATAGTATGTGTAATTTATTTAACAAATCCTAGATTAACAAAGAAATTACACATGTCGTTTTTTTATTAGCAACCCAAATGTGATTAAAAATATAACTGTTGTATGGTTTAGGGTAAATTGATTCATTTTTATCAAAAATAATTAAATTTATATAACAGTTATCTAAAGACAAAAAAATTAACTTAAGATTAAAGTTTTTTATAATGATTTTTTATGGAAGTCTCGTCAAGATAAGAACCATCGAAATCTGAAGGATCGATCTTGTCTTGGTACTGTCAACTTTATTGTTGCCTTAATAATACCACTAATATCAAGACAAGAGGTAAGACGATATCCAAAATAATATCGAATATTTGTATTGCTAAAGCCCTACGTAACAATATCAAAAACTACTACTGCCTACTGGTCACACGAACACCGATTACATCTTCGTGCTATCATCGGATATCTTGTATATTCTGAGTAGGCATCAGTTGAAATTTGAACACTTAGCGTAAAAAAAAGGTAATTTTTCCTAACTCATCAAATAATCAGAAACTAAAACCTTACTGTCCAAATGCCTTAAAAAAAAGTTTTTTACTGATGCAAGCATTATAGGGTATTGAAGTCTATATATAATTTATACATACACAAAAGTATATTTGATGATTCATAAAATTGTAGTTCAGTGTTTAGGGGTTTTGGTTTTTCCTATAAGACACGTGGTAAATAAATCTAATATATTCAACAAAACTATCGATTGACTCAAATTTAAATCGAAAACTGTGACCGCAGGTTTTCAGCATCACTGATTAATTACAAATGTGACGTGAAAAATTTTCAGTTTGTAATGTCTATAATCATTTTTATGAACTTGAAAAGATTTCTATTGATACCTTCATCTGTATATCTATAACAACCTTCTCACTAAAAACCTGATTCCAATACCATTAATCGTTATAATTTAAAGTCCAGTTTTATGCATTAAAACATCTGTTTTAATGATCTTGTTTTTGTTTTCGACAAGTTTGTCCATATAGATTACACTCGTCCGTGACCAGACAGTAATTTGGAAATCCTACTTTAAATTTAATACATAAATTATAAATGAATTGTTTTAATGGATAATTTATCCAAGTAAAAAACAATCATCTTGAGCTCGTGACAACAGCCACCCGTGATTGCATTTGCAAGTTATCCCAATACCTTATGTTCACGTGATCTATGTATCTACATCATAACCCCTGTCGCATTATGTACACAGACAGCTCCAAAGAAAGATATGGACAAGGAACCCGCGTCCAGACGTCCACGAGTTCTCCACCCTCGTGAAATTCCGGAGCCGTCAGTTCGAATCTCCTCAGAGATGGGCCCTCGCGGGGCGTAGCGTCAATTAATCGCACCCGGTCAATTTGGAAAGTTCTTGGAGCAGCCGGGCGAGATGGAAGGAACGATAAGAGACGTCCGCCAGAGCCAAGTTAGCCAATCACGGACAAGGAGGAGGGGGACAGCTGTAATCTTATTTGTCACTGTCGTTTTCATTACACGTTAGATGTCCTGGCGTGGGTATTGACTTCTATTATGGTGTAGCTGTGAAATATCTCGAGATTTTACATGGATTTAACGCAATGTACCTTTGGGAGAAGACATTAAAACCTTCAAGGAAACATTTAGCCATCAGCCCAAAATTTACAAAAAAAAAAAAAAAAAAAAAAAAACTACATTGTATCAGTACGATGAAACAAATAAAAACATTCATAGTAATGAGAACTCATTCCAACCGTTATATCGCCACTCAAGATAATCCCGAGCTCATCAAAGTTCGAGCAGCGTGAACAAGTGCCAAAGTGCGAGCATCGGGTAAATATTAGCTGCTCATCTCAACGCTGCAACGATCATTAAAATAAGCTCACGCGGTGTATGTACATAGCGCCAAAGGTTGTCGATGATCCGCTTTGGTAGCTCCACGTGTCGTGGCTAGTGCCCAGAGCCCTGTAATCTCCAAATCCGATTACGCGCCTCATCGGCAGACAACAACAAGATCCACGGACATAGAGCCTATGCACGGTACGACGCGCCAGGACACCCTTCGAGAAAGAGAGAAGGCTCGAGGGACGCTCAGCTTGCCCTTTTTTTTCCTTTTTCCTTTTACAGTTTTGACGCGCGGACGCGTGGGAGCATCGCTGCTCACTTCAAACGAGCTTCTCTTCTGTCCGTTCTGACGTGTGCTGCCCCGCGCTTGTGCTTTTCTCCTCCACTGCGCGGGCATTAGCGCACCCTGGCCTCTTACTTGGTTTCCCCGCCACTGGAGCCCTTCCAAAAAAAGACAAAAGGTGTGCACATAATATTTTTTTGTCCCCCCCCCCCTTCCCAACAACGAGTCCGAGCTATCGTACCAACGAATCAATACTCGGCGCGGTGGAACGAGCTGGGCGCAGCACGAAAGGTAGCGTTGGTACGTGTGTAATCCAGAGCAAGCACAAATCGAAGTCGGCGCGCCACTTGAACCTGAACGGAGAAATTATTTCGACCTGGTCTATATTGCTCGCGCGGAGTTCAATCAATAAGACACGTACGGCACAACTCGTCCTTGCTACACTTACGCTCGAGTGGTGGGCACAATATTATTCATGCGTCTGTCGCTCGCGCGCTGTGTCAGAGTATGGCCGTTCATCGTTTCAGTCGCATTTTTTTTTTTTTTTTAATGAAAAGGTCATACGCACGGGTCTCAAGTGGTGCCGTGAGTTCGTATGAAAGGGCTGTAAATATTTAATTTCACCGGCGAGGGTCGCGGACTTATCAATTCGATGTTATTGTCAACAGAGAGCGGCTCTCCTCATAATCCGTTGCCCCGTGCAAGCGCTCGGTTGGTATGCAATTACGTGAATAAAGCATGAAAAGGGATGGAGAGACAAAAGTAGCAGACAATGGCTCGCTGTTATTGTTCGGTGAGCATCGCAGTCTATGGACCTACGACGTAGGTGCCCCTAATCAAAACGAGGCAAAAATAGCCCTGTTTTGGAGATCCATGCGAGAAAGACGACTATCCTTTGACTATGTATATGTATGATACATCTACCTATCAGGGAGATATTTATATATACATACATAGATACGTACACGCGCGCGCTCGCCATCTCTCCCCTCCGCTCGAGAGCTCGAACAAGTGTCAACACTAACCCTATCAAAGTGTAATAATATTTATATTAGGACGCAGCCCCAGAGGGTCGCCCCGTTGGTTGCGTGTATACAAAGAACTGGGAGGGGGAAAACGAGCTGAACGAGCGGAGCAGGTGGGGAGAGGCGCACGTCGAGGGGTGGCATTCATAGGCTCGCTCGGGTACAATGTTTTTCTTGTCGAAGGTATCACGAAAAATTTCGTCGTTTTTTTTTTGTCGGTTTTTATAGATTGCCTTTAAATATTTCATGGAATTGTGTGTTCAAACTCGGATGTGTAGTAACTCTTTTTAGATGAAAGTTTTTGAATACACTTGTGGTTTTCTATAAATATTAGTTTTTTTTTTTATAACTAATCGATCCCCATTGATGGGGTTTCTGCAGCATCACAATCCATTGGAGTTTACTGCAACAATTGTGTAATTCACGTATGCGATTTCTTCTCTGTTTAATGAGATCTAAAATATGACTTGTTTTGAAAAATAAAACTGAGTAACTGCAGAAGGAACAGCGATACAAATAAAAGAAATCGTTACAGTTTGGTAACAATAACGTCTTTAATAACCGTTTTAACAATGTTACATGATCGTACATTCCATAAGCCAATAATTATTTTTTCATACGAATTATGTGATTCAGTTACATGTGAAACAGCATCTCCACACCTGGTTTTTTTGGGCGTTATTTTTTTATCATACATTTACATACATCATGCGTATTTTGGAGTTTTATTTAAAGCCAATTAATCGAATAGGAATAACAGCTGGTAAAATCTACTGCGTTAATTTACAAAAGTTGAAATAATGTTGCATACTTTGTATTGAATATTGTTCGACTACTGGTTTTTTTACAGTTAAACTTGAAGAAAAATTAAACTTGGAAGTTTTGGGTTCACAAACAAGTAAACGACGTTATCAGCTAGACATTCCGTTCGATACATGTGATAATTAAGCAGTTTCGTACTTGCCTTTTTCATATATGTATTCATTTATTTTTTTTGTTTATGCATGTATATATTTATTCTTGATATGAGAATTCGTTCGTATAAATAAGTATTTTGTAGTATTTACGTCAAAATCAATGTACAGTTATAAACAATACAGCTACTTAAGGCTATCATTTAATAATTTGGTATCTCGTCCATTAAAAATACTTTCTTTTCTAAGGTACATACATTATTTACTCTAAACAGTTTGAAATCTCGCTTATCTTATTTCACGATGCTCACAATGAATAATTTAGTCCAAAGTAAGATGGGGATATTGTGATTTTCTAGATTTTAGCTTGTCTTGTTTCAGTTTATGTTAATACGACTACAAAAAAAGTGAATTGATACTTTTTGTCATATCGTCGATAAGGCAACCTTAGAAGTTGCATAAATTAAAACGGTATTGAAATAATAATAACATAATTTTTGATGTAAGGGTTTTGCTAAAATACTGTATTTTCATACATCCATTCAATGAGAGTCATCTAGTTATCATAAAATTAACAAAATGAAGCTAAATTTTTATGCAACTATGGATAAATCATTATGTACAGAATAATTAGATCAATATTTTATCTAAAATTTAGAATAATTAAAACGTAGTAATACTAGTATAATACATATTAGGCTAATCATTCCTTTCGATGAAAATTCCAAATTCACGACTTAAGTAATAATTTTCAGTGCGCACGTGTATATATTTGTATATGTATCTGCTTCTCCGCGTACTGTAACTTTATGCTAGGTAGGTTATTTATTTACAAGAGAATAGAAGAAACTGGAACAACCATCGTGAATCTAGCCTCGCAGTCGAATGCAAGGCTAAAGATTCTTGCTTCGTCAATAAATAATGAATTTTTCATAAATTTTTACGATTACAATGATGAACAAGTATACGACTTATAAGCGACTTTATTAATTGTTCCTCTTTTTGACAACCCTGAAAATTTAAGATACTTTCATGATACTTTCAATAGTTTTTGACAACACATGTTTTTTATCTTGTATCGTATAAGCGTTTTTAATTTAAATTTGATAAATTAAATCATCGATAATTACACTGATTGACTTTAATTAGTTTTCTTCCTTTCACTTTCTTTCTCTCCAAAGTGTATTTACATGCAACAAAAAAAAACATTTTAACTGCGATTTTTTATTTGCTTCATGAATAAGGTGTAACATTATTTAAATTTCAATGCGAAAAAAGAATATTATACATCAATCTTATTTGTTAGTAATAATTTTTTTATTTCTTTTTACCAACAGTATTGATATGAGTTTTCATAAATTATGCTAGCATGTACACATTTAAACTGAAATTCAACAAAATAATTAAATTATTAGAGACCAGCTCCGAATGAATTTTGCTATTAATTAACACCAAGTACCACGTTATTTTAGCAAGTTAAATGTGTCAATTGATTAGGTGATAAGTGACCCGATCTTTATAATTTTTCGATATCCTTCTTCACCGTGGGAAAAAGCTTGCTAATTTTCATAAAAATACAGCTTCACATTTTTCGATATGTATATTATTTATTTATATTATATGTATGCGCTATATTTATACACATGTATGTAACTACGATGTGCTCAGAATGAATTGACTAGGGCAGAAAAATCAACTTCAAAAGATTTTCTTTTTTTTCAGTTAACTATTCTAATAAACGATTTTAATACATAAATATTCTCTACATGTCTCTAACATTGCAAGGTCAGAGGCACAATATTTAAATTGCACACGTTGAACACTCGACGCACCAAACGTCTAATAGTAACTACATCAACGTAATAGAAATAATGCATCATACATCGTGATGGTATTTTTTGTAACACTTTATGCATGTATTCGTACTTTATTTTTCAAGACGAGTAGATGAGACATACGCATCAAGTCGATGTCGATCGATCCATCTCTACAGTAAACTTATTGAAGAATTCCCTAAACTTACGTCCCTAAACTTTATTTCCTTAAATCTAAGTTCGGCGATCGCGGAACGTTCCGCAATCCACCTGATATGTGTATCTTGGTTCAGCAGTTCAACGATGAAAAACAAAATATAATCGAAACCTAAGAGTCGCTAAGTACTCGTGTAGAGCTTGTTCGGCTCCCTGCTGCGTGGGAGTCGTGCAGCACATGTTGCGACGCGCTTTGTATTATATTTATACTTATAATTACGTTTCCTTATCAGTAAACTTTCACTTTATGTTAATTTATTATATTTGTTATTCATCACTGCTGTTCTCCCGGTCCTCAATACCGAAATTGTGATTTTTCAAAAACAGAATCACTGTTGTGCAATCAGGATTTCTCATCTCATCTATTTGGTCTGTCAGCTTGGTTATAAAAAAGTTTGAAACGTATATTGCTTTTTTTTTTTACGTAAGCAAAAATGACGAAGATAGAGCACATAATTGTGGAGGAGTGGAAGAGACCAATGATGTCAGCAATATTCATGAAAGAATCTGATGTCATTACCTCTTCCTGAACAATCATATTTATACGCTATCTTGGTTTTTTTTTTTTTTTTTTTTTTTTTTCTCGAGAAAAAAAGGCCCAAAGCTTATTTTTAGTCTGTACGACGGACCAAATAGATTTTTTATGAGCAATTTTAATTAAAGCAATAATTACATTTCCACTTAGAAACTATTCACACTATAAAACAAACTTTGTCAAAAATAAGTTTTAACAAAATTATTCCGAAAAATTAATAAAAACTTTTTTGTGCACCCATTTTTTCAAATTTTTCTACTGTATTTTTTGTCAACTTAAAGTACTGAGAGGAAAAATGAGAAACAGTTTTTATACAACTGCTTATACTTACGATTTTTTAAGAAAACTTTTTTTTAGGAGAACAACAATGATTCACAAATCAAATGCACACAAGTGCTTCAGCACATGGAATACACTCGATCATTTTGTATACGATCAATTTTTGTTAATATGTAACAACAATAATAACCTCGTACTGATCACACACAAACACTCTTGTTTCTGTAACACATCCCGTATATTTTTTTATTTTTGCACTAGTTCCTTCGTACACAGGAAATTTGTATGGATAATGATCAGACGTTAGAAGCACGCAGTTTAATGAAGAATGAATCAATATTCAATTCTAATGATGACGATTTTGGAAGCGAAAAAATAGTTTACAATTGCTTTGTTGCAACGTGACTTTTATGACCGATTTGGTTTTTGCTTAAAATACTTTTTTTATCCTCCGCAATTCGTTCAGACGTTCTTCACTTCTCGGCCATGGCATGTAATTATTTTGTTCTACCTCATTTTAAGCGACACGTACGAGCTTCACCATTTTAACAAACCCTAACTCATGTTTAAAATTTTTCATCACTGGAAGCCTGCCGTGAAGACAATAGTCTATAACTTCAACCAATCACAGTCATCAACTAAATTACTTAAATATAACTTTCACTTTTTTGTGTATATAATTATAATCTGGCTTTGTTTTTAGATCCGTTTTAAAACATCCCTTGCCTGAAAGGATTACTTTCTCCTCCTCCAGCCGCCCTTTGATCCGTCTGTTGATCGCTTCTAAATGGATTTGGATTAGCTAACCTAACATTCTGCTGATAACCCGTTTGTTGTCCATAGTAAGGTCCTTGTTGTGTCCCTTGTTGAGCAGGCTGTTGAATGCCTTGCTGCACTCCAGACTGCATTTGATCATATCCACTGATATTTTGTTGATACTGTTGCCCTTGTTGATCATAGCTATGAGCACCACCACTTTGATTTGGCTGAGCTTGACCTTGGTAAGCGTAGCCATCTCCGTAGCTTTGGTAATTACCATCCTGATCTACGTTCGTTTCCATTCTCGTTTGAGACGTAAGATGATTGCCAACTTCACCCGAAACTGGCCTCTGCTCCTGCAGTACGTACGTTTGATATTCCTTGTTCGGTGGATCTTGCATAAGAATATTAGCTTCATCTTGGAATGGCTTGAAGTCGTAAATGTATCTAAGATTCATTAGAACTGGTGCATAAAGCAGATTGAGGAAGGCAATCAAAAAATTCAGAGCTGTAAAGCCAATAGCTTCAACAATTCCGCCAGCAATAATTGGGCCAATTGCATACGCTAAGCTGTAGCTGATATCTGCGATAGCGTAAATGCTTCCATAAACTGATACATAGCGGACATCTACCAAGTAACCCAATGTGGGGAGTAAAGCTGTATCAATAAGAGCAATGCCAAAACAAATTCCACAAATCGGAATCATGAGAAATTTGTATGAAGTTGAAAAGGGTATGATAAAACAACAGAGTCCTTCGAGGGCTAACCCAGCAGCAGCCATGAGCCATTGGTGCTGTGGATACTGTTTCGCCATTTTAACCGTTATAGCTACTCCAAAAACGTGCGGGAAAAAAGCGGGAAGCCAAATCATGCCCATCTTCCAATTATCGTGTGTTATGTGATCCTCCATCCAGAGAGAAATAGTTGGTTCCAAAAAGGCAAGAGCTACGTTTGACATCATGAGAGCGCCAGCGCACACGGCAATGTACGGGTCAATCAAGAGTCGCCAGATAGGAGTTGTTGGTTGTGCTTCTCTACGACTTTCCGTAATTTGCTCTTTAATAGGTTTCATCACAAGTAGTAACATAAGACCGTCTGCCAAGCTAACGAATGCAAGAATCAGAAATGGTACTTCCTTGCCAGCAAATTGGTATAGAGCCCCACCAAATGGGGGAGCTACGAGACATCCAAAACTAATGAAAGCCAAAGCAATACCAAGGGCCTTAGAACGCTCATTTTCTTCAGTAAAGCGATCAGCAATCATGGCTAATCCAGATGTATCGGCGAACGCAGAACCAACACCCTGCAAACTTCTGGCGAAAAATAGGACACTATAGCTTCGGCCACATGCAAAAACTGCAGTTGACAGAAACATGATGGTAAGGCCAATCATCATGGGAAGGTCATAACCTATCCTATCTATTAAGGAACCTGAAAATGGATTAACCATGAGCTGAACAATTGCTTTTGATGCAAACAAAATTCCTGTCGCCGAGTCTTGCCCGTGATGCGATGGTGCTCCTGTAGTATTACCAGTGGGCTTATCATCATCAAATGTTCCAATATATTTCAAGTAGTCTGGGATGATAGGTACTATGACCATGTATAACATGTTGTCCAGTAGTAGAGCAATACATACAATAACCAAAATGAGTTTTCGTTGCATGCCTGGTTCTTGTGACTTCTCCCATAATATATCCTTTACCTCCCCGAGTTCAAGTTCCAAAACCGGGATTTTTATTTTAGAAGCCATGTTGATTGCTTTTATTCAGAAATTTTCAAGAGTCACTGATAATAATTTCTTGACCAGTGGATTCGATGTTCACGAAGATGTTTTATTAAATTTTCTTCTTGCTTAAACCGAAGTCATTTTATTTGTCCTTGAATATAATCACCCGATTGATTAAAAATAATGCTTGAGTTACTAGCTGTGTACAAAATGTTCTTTTCTCGAAAAAATTTGAACTGTATTTTAAAGGCTTGAATAGTATATCTTATGTCTTTTCAAATTAGAGTTAATTTATTGACTGCCGATAAAAAGAGAAGTTCTTGACAACATCTAAAAATGTCGGCCAATGATCTATTGCTACTTGCTGTTGATTTGACGTCGGGTGTTGAGTTGGCAGCAGTTGAGACGATGCGCATCAGGCCGAGCCAGGGGAGACCTACAACAGTAAATTATTTCTCTTAAAAAAATTTATGAAAAATATCAAAAACTTTAAAAATGATTCAAAGGTTTCGTAACAAAAGTTGTTTTAAAGGGAGCCCTAGCCCGGCCTGAGAAGCGCAACCACCTCGTTTTGGGTTGCCTTACATTGATGTTTTAAAAATTAAAAAACTACAACAAAATATTATTGATCTCTTTCGAAAACATTAATTTTTTTTATTGCTTAAATTAACATTAGTCAAGTGTTTCAGAAAATGTGACGATGTTGATTTGGGCATTTTCTGTCATGAATTAATGTACAACATTGGTAAATGAAAACATGAGTATATGCTTAGTTATGTGGTGCTGAATGAGGGGTCACCTAATAACTATTGTAATACGTTTAAACTATTGTAATTGTAGAAAGTTTTTTGAAATAATTTTTATCATTCATATTGATTAAAACTTTTACTAATATTTTTTAATGCTTTAGCTACATAGTAATTTATGATTGTTTAGGCACTTGAGTCAACATATAAGAATCATTATGAATCACATAACTAAATTATGAGACAATTCGGTCATTCAATATTGAGCAATAAAGATACGGTACTAATGTAACCGAGTCTATACCTATGTGTGTCCCTTGTACTTTTGCTAAATATAGCTCTACTTCGTATGGAGACTTGTCTAAAGAAGCCAGTCTATAGATCTGAGTTCGATGCGTAGGAAAACGGCATATAAAGAGAACAATTACTATTATTGTCGGTGTCATGCAGATTTAATTTTAAATAACCTGTTCAAGCTGTACAAGGATTCGTAAAAACGTTTGACATTCATATTCATTGGATTAAAAAGAAAATGATGTTGAATAACTGTTGTATACAATGATGCAAATATACCGAACTTGATCAATAAAATCAATTATTGTAGAGATCTTACATAAGTCGAACATATATTATTGTAATTATTACATCTTATCAATAAAAAGGAAACGTATTATGTGTAGGCTCACGTACCGTAGTAACTTGATGATAAATTATTTTGAAAAATTTTATGAAAAAAAGAAAAGTTTTATTAACTTGATTAATTCTTAGTTAAGATTTTTAATTTAGCTGATAAAAACATCTTGCTTGAGCTTTTGACTTGAGATCGATCAAATCTCACACTTTAAGTAGAATAGGTCACTCTATGATCGGACAACCTTAGGATCGGAAAATTTCACTCGCTCATACTTTACAACACTCAATGACCCTACTTTAACCTATTTCTGAAATATTTAAAATCTTGTAGAGTATTTTTCCGATAGTGTGACAATGAACATCTAGTTTTTTTTTAATTTTACCATAAAAAATTGGCACCGCTCGCCGTTTCCTGCTCGGTAAGCTCCACAACTTTTAGGCTGAATGATATTTCAGCGGCGTTCCCCGAATGGGACCCGTGTCACACGTCTATTTTGAGCAAACCCCACTCGCGGAGTGACACATATAACAATCCCAATCAATAATCTCGCGCATGCAGTAACGTATCAAATGGGCCAAGAAAGAGGAAATCGAGGTATGAGAAGCAAAATGAGAAAAGAAAATTGTTGTATCGTAATGAAGTCAGTAGGAAGCCGATCAAACGGTGACTTACCAGAGTTGTTGACGAACTTCTGTCTGAGGGAAGTGGCGAGGCGCTGCGGACCCGCGAGGGTCGGAAGGCCTGCTAGGAGTCCGCTCAGCTTGGCGGCTACGTCCGGTGGCTGCGGCTCTTCTTCCCTCGAGTCGTTCTCCGACTCCTTGGCGTCTCTCGAGCCCAGGCCCTCCACGTTTTCAGCCGAGTCCTCTACCGAGCCTGCAACCATGCAACAACGGCACACCGTTTACTTTTAACAACGAATTCCTTTGTTCGTTTGCTTATTTATACGTCACAACTTTAACGTGGGACTGGTATTGGGAAATTCCATTGCTTCCAAGCAACAAAAATACAAAGTTGAATTTTTTAACAAAGGTGGTCTGTGCGATTTAGGGTTTTACTGTGAGTTCAACGGAGACAGAATAATTATAAAGCAAAAGATGTGTTCTGCGTTGCAGGATATCGCTAGAGATCACGAGACAGTTTCTCTTAATCGGTTGCACAATGCTTCATGGCATTGCGCCTAAGGATCCTTTGACACAGTCATAATGTGCTTCAACTCAAAGTAACGAGAATAATGTTTAGAAAAAAAATTTTTTGTAGGTATCCTTCAGTTGGGTAGTTCCACTTCGAAAAAATTGACCATGAGCCCCGGAATGATGGCGGCCATCATGCATCTCGAGGATTGCGCCATTTTCTTTCGTGGCGCAAGCACTCTCTTGTGATAATAACGATTCGTGATAAAGTCTTTGGTAAAGGCTAAAGTTTTCTCGGAAAAAAAGTCAGTCGATTTGCACCTCAACAATCTACCACACTCGATTTTGATGGAAGAAATATACCCTTTCGTTATCGCGCAGGTGCGCTTATGTAATCTCGCTTTTTTAGTTTCTTTTGCCAATAAATCACAGTTTGGACATCAAAACGACGTATTGAAAAAAATTAATAAATGGAAAAAACAGCTGGAACAGTAACACACTAACACTTGCGCGTACAGACGAGGCTGTATCTATGTATAAACATAAAACTCCGACTGGAATAAATATAACCGCGGTACATAGGTATATAAGCAGCGCGTGACCGAGAGAGCCTTAACTTTCGTAGCCACACTGGCATGCAGGACCATAAGATAATAACCAAGACTGCAGTCCCGAGAAAGGGGCCATCGTCACCTCCCCTGTTAGTCCAGTGAAAATAGAAACAGAAGGCAAGTCTGCGGAAGAAAATAATACATTGTCTAGCCAGAGGTTAATACCGCAGATCTGCTCGTACAGAAATATCTCGTGGATAAACTTTGAACGTTGGCACCGTTGGACTTCTCGTCGTTTACTCAACTTCGGCCTAATTGTCCGTGCTTCGCGTTTTTACCTTTCATTGATCACACATGGAAGAAATTTTGTACCATGAATTGGTTATCGAGGCTGTGGATTGTTACCATTGTTGTTACACACGCGTAAATCTCGTTTCTTTTATTTCGCTTTGTAGGGGAAAAATTTTAAAGTACAACATATACGATAGCTGTCGACATTTAAAAATACATTTACAACGAGTTCTGCTTCAAAGTGACGTCAACCAAGTCGGACGCTCTACTCAAAACGAGCGATCAATACGCGTTGCGGAGAAGATGTTTTCCAAGCGGCAGGTGCAGGTGCCAACTCGCGATCCTTCAAGGCTCAACGATTCCCCGAAAACAAGATGCGTCTCCAAATCGATTTTTCGGGCTACTCGTTCTCGTCGTGGCTCAAGGCGCGCGCGAGGGCCGCGAGCATTGAAATCCCACATGCAGTCACGCGAAAGCGCGACCAGTGCCGCTGCCCGCACCAATCCGCACAACCCCAGGACGCACTTGAAGACAACTTTTTGATCGCTATTGCGATCACTTCGAGCGCACGCTTTGACTGACTCGCACCTGCGGATTTCCGCTTCCTGGTTGTGGTAACTTGATCGTTTTGACACGGTGTTCTCTGTCAAAGTGAGTCGATGGATACTAGTCGAGTAAGTCTTCCGTCTTTGACAGTGGGACAGGATCAAAACTACCCGTTAAATCAGGACAGGGGGGAGGTGCGTAAAAAAATGAACAAAGAGTGCATTACACAAATGGAAATGTGTAAAAAAAAAAGAGCAGGTAGTGAGGCAAGATGCGTGGGTACTTACGCAGACCAAAGGGCTCCTGATGAGCAGGGGCGTCTCGCTAAGGCTTGGACGTGTGTGTCTCACCTTTGAGGTTGCTTTCGAGCGTCTGCCCTCGCAGTCCTCCCCGCCACTATCCCCAGGAAGTCTCCCCACCACGTTTCTGTCTCTCCCCCTCTCTCTCCTTGGTGACGAGCATCACCCCCACTCCGACAGGGGTGGCAAGTGACGAGCAAGCAAGTGTGGGAGAAAGGGAGTCACTCCGAGGGGCGCAGCCGCGCGCGATCCCCAGGATCCGAGAAAGGGGGCAGAAAGGGAGGGGTGCGGTCCTCCTCATCAACGGCCGGCCGACTTTTCGCGAAAAGGTGGGTGATGGAGCAAAGGGAGAGAGGAGGAGAGAGCGCTACAAGGGGGTGGCGGATGATGGCAGAGAGAGAGAGAGGAAGATAGAGAGGAACCAGGTACGCACGTCCACGGTCGATGCTGCACGGTATTTCTGGCACCAGGTCGATAGCTTGGCTGGCCTCACCTGCGTACGAGCGGGAGTGAGGTGAAAAAAGGAGACGGGAATAGAAACACATAGGTACCTACGTGTAGCAGCAACCCATTCGACCTCGGCTGAGCTTACCGAGTGTGTGCTTGTACAATGTATGCTCGCTCGAGGGTGTGTGCATGTACGTGACGTCTGCGGGGTACCTACTGCTGCATGCTATCGTCGACGGAGATTCGCTCTTTTCGGTGTACATCACTACAGCCCGAGCATACACTACGTTGATGCTTAGGCATACATTTGCCCAGCAGTATTGTGTCGTAAGTACATGTCTGTACCCCCTCCCCACCTCTTGCTGCCAAGCCCTCTGACGGACCGACTTTTTGTTATTTATTTAGTCGCGACATGGGGAGTTGTGTGCGGCTAACAAGTCATAGCCACATACGCTAAAGACGCTTGTATGTACTAGAGCCTTGACTGGTTTGCTTATAAGTATATGGCCATTTGATGCTATACTACCTTAGTTTTTCTTGGATTTCGTTTGACTTTACTTTTTATAGTACTATTTACATTTTCTGGCATCAATTTTCATTGTCGTAATTTTTGATGAATCAGTGGCTTCAATGCTGAAATTTAAAAAATCCAAGTAAGCCTAATTGTATGAAACAATATTCTTCAAACTATTATCTTTCTGTTAATAATAAAAAAGTGTCATGTCATCGCGAGAATTTTCGAGAAATCTCTCTCTGTAACAAAGGTGTACGTTTAACGTAAATCTTATAAGAATGCGATCCTAGAAAATCATACAATCTGCGGACAAACGTATATGAGTAATTTGTCTTGTCTATTGAAAACTATATGTCTATAGTTTTTTCACATGGTTTACGATGATGAAAGAAAAAAATTGTATGGTAACAAACAAGATCTTGAAATTTTTAATTTTAAAGTTTGTCATAATCGGATACCCAGGTATAACAGGGCTTCGATATACGTCACGAGCTGACCGCTTGTATAACCCAGAAATAGACATATTATTAATGTTGCATAGCGTATACATATATTATACTGCACTAAAGTCACTTTATCTCTTTATGGGTAATTTTATTATATGTATTAAAACTTTTGAGTTTTTTGAATTCTTATGAAATAAAATTGGTACTCGCGTGAATTTATAAAAAGGATTAAAATAATCATAGACTAGATTTGATTTCAAATTTTCCGTAAGTTAACTGAACTTGAATTCAACTTTGAAATTTACTGTGCGTTTCATATTCATTACCGTCTTTTTCTAATTGAGAATTTTTATTCTAAAGAAAAAAGTTTTCAATGCACATGATACTAGGCTACCATATATTTAAGTCCCGATCAAAATTTTATATTTTAAGAATATTTAAGAAACAATCAACCATTTAGTAAAATGAAGAAATTGTTTCTGATCCTTATTGCTCATAAAATCATAACAATAAAAATCAATTTTAAATAAAAAAAACCTAAACGCAAAGCTCTTTCACAATGATATATTACACTATCATGTTAAGTATTTTAATGCACTCCTGATTTTTTCTCTTTTTTACTTTACCTTTAATCTTTACTTAAAAACTTCCTTCTTTGATGTTTTTTTCTGTTGTTGTTTTGTTAGTCAGTCTTGTAAATACTTATGATTTTCAATACATTTCAAGTATATAATTATATTATATTTCATACTCAAGTATTGAAGTATTTTTAAGATACTTTTTCACCATTAGCACTTTTTTTTCTTCCTCGACATTTTTTATTCCTTATACCCCTTATTTCTAATATTCATTATGTATGATTGTCAGTTTTATTGTATTATTGTATTACTATTGACAAGTAACGCTCTTAAAGGCAACATAATTACAATTCTGATATGGTATTATTTTTTTATATCATAATATCTGGGGTATGAAAGTAACTACCATTGGGATCATTAATGCTAAAACTCTATATATTCATTATTGTATCGATGTTCGAATGTCTCTTGCTTTAAGTTTTTGTATTCGTTGTTGTTTTAAAATGTTTTCGAAGAATAAGATGAATAAAAATAATTTTTTTCCTATCCTCACTAAAAATTTATTTTCTGTGCCAGTACAACGTAACCTTGGAAGTTTAAAGTTCAGTAAAACAAAATTTCAAGCAAGTATTTTCAAAAAAATGTCGTACGTACCACGGCCGTAAAGTAAACTCGTCATCGCTTGTATGACTGAATGCTGGCCGAGCCCAAGGTAAGGAGTTATATACCATTTTTTCATGGAGCTTAAAACTATTTTTTTTTTTTTTTTTTTTTTTAATTTCCATTAAACAGTTTAACTAAAAAAACTGTATCAAAAGTGTATTATTGGAAATCCATATTTGTATGCAATTTATTTCGATACGAATTCTAGAAAAATAACGATTCATTATTCCTTGATTTTTTAGGTAATAAAAAATATATTTACATAGAAAATGTATTCCTGCTATATGAGACAGTTCTTGCTCAGAATACGAGCGATAATAAGGAACTGTTTGCGTGTATCTTTCATTTTTATATCTTTCTTAGATCCTGATATTCTTTCCATGGTAATATAAGGAGCATTCTTCGATCCCATTCTTCTTCAACATTTAATAATATACTCGGTATGAAAAATTCTCTTCCCTTAATAAAACTCCGATGGAGATTAGAAAACAGTTTTTAAAAATAACTATTGATTTAAGCTTTATGAACATGTTTTTAGTTTTTTAACCTTTAAAAGACAAACCTATTTAATTTCATCATATTCTACGTTAAATACATATATGTACAAAACTTCCATAGGAACATGTGTACATCTGACGGCACAACAAATATTAATCAAGTTACTTTAGTGGTTCCGTAGGTTGACTCATAACAATGCGCCTCCTTAACAGGGCAATACTTCCACAGTCAGTATTATTGTAGAACTAAGTGTTATTTAAATTTATGTATGTATTTAATTATATTACTATCATGTCATACAAAGAAAATTTAGAAAAATAAAAATTTTTTTGCATAGTTCATCACAAATATCACCAAAAAAAGCTTAGCGCACCAAGAAGTTTATTCTTACATGTAAATTAAAATAGAATTGATATAAATTCGCTTATGATCTTACTCTTAGTCATTTAAACATCTTAATTATTACTTATTCGTATGTGTAAAGTCCATCTATTTGCATCCTAGGCGCTGTCAAAAAATATATAAAATTCTATATTCAAAAGTAAGTATTCAAGTATGTATGAGATCGGTGAAGGGCAGAGGGTATCGTGATTAAAAAACAATGTAAATCAAAATAACGGAAACAACGTCCGCATGAATTCACCATGTTATATATATATATGGTAAGGGTAGGTGTCAAGGTCCGTAAAGGTTTGTGGCATAGACATATAAGAAATATAGACTGCTCGTTCTTATGTACGGCGCTAGCGCATAAGTAAAAGTAGACATAACATCGAACGTCGGTATCTGTCTCTCTCGCACATTTCCACCTTTGGCAATGTGCGAGAGAGACAGATAACCACGTTCGGTGTTGTATCTCCTTCTACTTGTGCTTCAGCGCCGTAAATAAGAACGAGCAGTATTTATTTCTTATATGTCTATGGTTTGTGAGGTGTCAGTAAGATTCCACAAAAATGGTGTGGGGAGCTGTGAGGGTAAAAAAAAATTCTGCGGGGGCAATGTGGGTATGTGAGAGGGCCTCTGGAGGCTGTGGGGGGTTGTGGAAGTGGTGGAGGGTCTGGAGAAACAGTAAGCTGAGCCATACCTATTACCTTATTTTGTGGGGGGTGATAAGGGTCAATAGGGGTCTGTAGGGGCTGTGGAGAGTATTAACTACACAGTATATAAAAATACATATACATTCGTTAGTTTAATTAGGAAATTAAATTACAATTAAAGCAGGCAAATTTTCAAATACCTACTAAATATCTTCACTATTTTCAGGTCACATTAATTTACGTCTATTTAACATCATAAATTTTAAAAAAAGTGTTAAAAAAAAGACTAAGATTTCGTTAATGAAAACAGTTATAATAACTTCTATGTAAAATTTATTTTTTATAGCAAAATGTTTTAAAAATGTCAATATTATTTAGCAGCGTTTGAGAAGCAAAAGCGAAAAAAGCATACCTTTCATCATAATGAATAAATTCGTTACTATTTTACTTTAATATGATGAAAATTTAAAAAAAATTTATCAACTGAGTTTGATTTTTTTAAGTATAATTGGATTTTAAAAAATTTGCAGAAGTAAATTTAATCACATAATATGTAGGTTTAATGGTACTATGGGAACTTTTACAAGTTCTTAATGAAACTTTATAAGATTTATATCATATTAATAAATATTTTTGAAATAAGTCGATAGCTCCAGGGGAGATTTTCGTAAAATTTTTGCAATGATAAAAAAAATAATATAAGTCTAGTTTCTTAAATTTTCTTAATTTTGTAAAGTACTTACTTGTTATATTTATTGTCATTTACTATTATTAAATAACAATTTAATAGTACATCGGTAGATAAGTTTTAAAAATATTTATGAAATATTGTATGTTGCAACATAAAATATTTTAATGTCCCGGGTAACACAGGCACACAAAAAAAAGTTATCTGAGTTCGAGACAAAGCCCACATATTTGTAGGTTTCTGAATGCGCAGAATCCAAATCTGAGGTCAGATTTAGTCCATCACCCTCAGGTTTTCTCCTAGCTAGGGATAAACCCTAGATAATTGCGTAATCCACATTTACACTCATGATCTCGAAGAACCAGGTACTCAGACGTTGCCTAACTCAGGGGCTTACACTGAGTTCATGTTAAACGAGATATACTCATGATAAATAACATTAGGCACATAACCTCAATACGAAAAAACCCCTAGGATGTCCAAGAATTTATTAATTCTTCAATTCCGGACGCAACCCTAGTCTTCAAGTTTTCGAGTATGCTGAATCAGAATCTGAGGTCAGATTTAGTCCATCGCCCTCAGTTTTAACACTAGATAAAGAAAAACCTTGCGAATAGCATGAATAAGTTATTCCCATGGCTTTGAGGTTGCCTTATCTCTAAACCAGATTCTAGACAATAAGAAGATTCTAGATTCTATTGCAGTGGTTTTATATGATATGAAGCTGTGGCGTACTTCTGTTCGAAACTTTTACAGTTTGGAATAGGTATACTTCTCATCAAAGAAGATGAAAATCTGAAAACTCGTGCTACCATGGCATTTTATGGGGACGATGACAACTGCTCCAATGGAGATGTGTAGAATGATTCGCTTCCCATAATTTTATGGTAACGAAGCCAGCGAAGGCACGCTGCCCTGCAGGGGGACTTTGAGGTACGAGAATGATGCCATAGTGTGTCCGACGACGAGTTGACATTGTCCTCGTCAAAGTCAGAAAGCCCTCATACTTAGCCCTGGAGAGGTATGAGGGTTATCACCTCCAGGACGGCAGACTCACCTGTGGTCGGGCCAGGATCCCAAACGTGTGGGGCTCCTTATAAATTTATGGCCACTTCAACTCACAAAAACTAACCTCCAAAAACTACAAATCAACCACTCCACAATTGCCCTAGAGACTCTAATGTCTTCTGCTATGTCTGTGGAAAATTCGATGTCCATAAGAATCGGTTTTCCATCTCCGAAGAGATAAGAAAAATCTATAAAGATTGTTTTGGAAGAAACGTAAGAGACTTGAATCATAGTTGGGTTCCATCGTCAATATGTAAGGATGAACAGGAAGGATGAATAAGGAAGAAAGAAGTACAATATAGGACTCCCTAAAGACGTGGCAGAATATTTAGCTTCAGATCTGAAGAGGAGGGGTATGCTGAAACATGGCGTTAAATCAACTATCTACAGAGAAAGAGAAAAGGATTTCCGTGAATACTTCGTTGAAGAACAGACTGAAAAAGATAAGCTAGTCTGCTGTAACAACGTTAAAGGAATCATTAATACACTGAAGCCTGATATATACAAGTCTGAGGATTGGAGGCTCTTTATCGACTCGTCAACCCGGAGCTTAAAAGCAGTGTTGCTCAATAATAAAAGTGTATTCACACCGGTGCCGATCGCTCACTCAACCCAGTTGAAAGAGGAATACATGAATTTGTAATTACTTTCGGAAAAAATCCATTATTCAGAGCACAACTAGCTTGTATGTGATCTAAAAATCTTATCCATGATTTTGGGACAACAATCGAGATTCACTAAGACGCCCTGCTATCTCGGTTTATAGGATAGTAGAGATCGTGAAAACCACTTTAAAAAATCAAAATGGGATCCAAGACTGACATTTCAAACAGGAACACACAACATCATCACTAAGCCACTCGTGGAACCTTCAAAAATTTTGATTCCTTCACTTCACATTAAGCTTGGACTGATAAAGCAATTCGTCAAGGCACTTGATAAAAATGGAAATTGCTTCCAATATTTGTGTCAAAAACTCCCTCAAATTTCAGATGCCAAGTTGAAAGAAGGGATTTTTAATGGACCTCAAATACGTAAAATGTTGAGGGATCCTCAATTCGTTACAACAATGACAGGTCCTGAAAAATCTGCTTGGCAAAGTTTTCAACAAGTTGTCGAAAATTTTCTAGGTAATAACAAGAGACATGATTACAAAAAGATAGTTGCAAAACTTGTTAAAAACTACGATAAGTTGGGGTGTAATATGAATTACAAACTTCATTTTCTCGATGCTCATTTAGACGAATTTCCAGAAAATTGTGGAGATTTCAGCGAGGAGCAAGGAGAAAGGTTCCATTAGCATATAAAGAAGATGGAGAGGAGGTATCAAGGCCGTTAGGATATCAATATGTTAGCTGACTACTGCTAGACCTTTCTGAGAGAGGATCAAGGAAGAAAAAAAAGAGACGGAACCCCCTTCACAGGTCGGTTAAAGACAAGAGAACAAGATATTATCGAAAAACCATACCGTAATCCGTTTTTCGAGGACAGATAGTTAAAATTTTTATTCATACAAATTTCTAATTTCATGTCCATATTGATGAAAAAGTCATCATTTTGGATATTAAACAGTGGTGAAGACGAAGAGAGAAAGATGCAAGATAGTTGGAATCATATTGACAGGATCCATTGTCATGAAAGATTTTCCTCATTTTGAGGTTATGTTCCTAGTGTTATTTATGATGAGTACGAGGTCTGTTCAAAAAGTTCCCGGAATTTTTGAATTGCGCGCGTCTGGAGAGTCCGGTGGTCAAAATTTTTTTTTTTATTGTGTTGGTACACATGTCCCTAATGTATGGTGAAATTTTCAGCTGTATTCATTGTTTACATTCTGTCTTGTAGCGGCTAGTGTAGACGTGTTTTTTTGAGCTTGGCGATTTTTGTTAGTTTAAACAGTTTAAACTGTTTTCTTCGATTATAATGTGCATAAAGAATTCTTGCCAAAAGGTCAAACCGTCAATAAGGAGTATTACCTTGAAGTAATGCGACGTTTGCATGAAGCAATTCGAAAAAAACGCCCCGATTTATGGAAAAAAAATTCATGGGTTTTGCACCACGATAACGCACCTGCTCATTCATCGTTGCTTATTCGTGATTTTTTGGCTAAAAACAAGACTGTAATCATGCCCCAACCTCCTTATTCACCAGATATTGCTCCGTGTGATTTTTTCCTGTTCCCAAAGTTAAAGAGACCCATGAAAAGACAGCGTTTTTCATCGATTGAAGAGATAAAGGCAGAATCACTGAGAGTGCTACAGAGCATTACAAAAAGTGACTATCAAGGGTGTTTCGAAGACTGGAAAAAACGCTGGCATAAGTGTATTATATCTAGGGGAGATTACTTTGAAGGGGACCATATAGATGTAGACAAATAAATAAATATTTTTTTAGAAGAATGAGAATTCCGGGTACTTTTTGAACAGACCTCGTATATCTCGTTTTACATGAACTCAGTGTAAGCCCCGAGTTAGGCAACGTCTGAGTACCTGGTTCTCCGAGATCATGAGAGTAAATGTGGATTACGCAATGGCCTAGGGTTTATCCCTAGCTAGGGGAAAACCTGAAGGTGATGGACTAAATCTGACCTCAGATTTGGATTCAGCGCACCCAAAAACCTATAAGTGTATGGGTTTTGTCTCAAACTCAGATAACTTTTTTTTTGTGTGCCTGTGTAATTGGATAAGAAAAGTTTTTGATTTGACAATAATTAGTTCAATATTAATAACGTATGACTTATATTCATTATTTTTGAGTAATAAAGTTCTAAATAATATTGACGAAAACATTTTCACATGCAAAACGGAGAAAACATTCACATACGTTATTCTACAAAAGTTTTGAATAATATTTAAGAAATTTTCCTATCGCATTAACATAAATTAGTAGCAGGAGCTATTGTAATTATAGGGGTACGTAGAATAGAACATTATTTCATTAAAGTATCCATAAACATTATTGACTTGAAAAAACAACTTTAATAATAATTCAATCACCATATGATACTCACAACAAATTATTATAGTTACATTTAAAAAATCAATAATTTGAGAATATTTTTTGGTTAGCAGTTAATCTATTACTTCGATGGAATGAATCTGTTTAAAGAGTGAAGAAATAAAACGCACTTAAATGTAAACATGCAATTTTTGAAACAAGATCCTTCGTTGAGGGCTGTTAGAGTATTAGATATTTACAGAACTGCTGAGAAAACACATACATAGTGAGTGATTTTTGAGTTTGTGAATGGGCTGTGAGGGGCCGTGCGGGACTCTCAAAAACAATTAAATAAAAAATGTATGTAAGAATTAGGAAAAAAAGATTAAATAGACGATGTAGTGTTAAAGAGTATTGTGGTAGCAGTACTAAAAATAAATGACAGTTTCTCAAAGTACGTTAAAAATGAACGAATAGATACGTGAATTTTGGGGGGTGGGGGGTTGGCTTTGTGTGTGTTTTTTTAATCTCTGATTTTCTAAATAAATGCACAGGACTGTTTGTCATAAAAATATTTGTTGTAAATACTCAGGTTCAGTTTTCAACAAAATGGGCCTTGGAAAGAGTGACAGAAGTATTGCTTATAAAAAATAAAGATGTTCTTTGAAAAATCATATTGAGTTGCCTTCTACAAACTACAACAAAACGAAGAAGTTTAAAAAATGCATCAAATGAAAAAAATAAATAAGGTATTACTTATAAAAGGAACCTTATACCAAGAGATGTTTCACACTTGATTCCAATAAATCATACAGTGTCCGTACAAGAAAAAGTATACCCGCAATCTTGTAAAGTATTGAGTTATAACTTTGAGACAACTGGAACTTCTCTGCGAGATGAGATTGTTCAGGTAAGTATTTTAAGTTCAAAAGCTTACTGAATTTATATTATTCCATCAAAGCCGCTCACGATTGCAGCCTCGCAGATCACTGGACTATATACTTTAGGAGACGAATTGTATACATATGAAAACCGTGTTGAATTGGTGTCTGCTAAAGATGTTTGGCGAAGAAACAATTTATTCAATATTTAGAAAGTTTCTAATGACCCATTATTTAAGTAGCACTCAATGGTACTTCCTTTCATAATCCAAGAATGATTCGATTCATTCAGGAATGCTAGATATACCCAGGACCTTGTAATTGTGTAAAGGATGTTGCAGATTCTCTATTAATTTTTGGTGAATTGCAAGACCGAAAGAAATGTAAAGGGAAACTTTCACTGGCAGCTTTATTTCATTATTAAATATCTGATTATAATGCCGTAGTATCACAGACAAGCTTTGGCCTCTAGGGGCGCTGCTGGTCACAGTCAATATGACATCTTTGTTCACATACAGACAATAGACCTGCCAAACGAAGATTGAATCTGTCAACAGGGCTTATAGTGATTATTTGGTAAAGTTGGAGGAAGTGTATGGTTACGTTTTTTATGAAAAATGAATTGCATAGTTGATTCTTGTGCAGATGCGAAACGATTTAACTTTCCTCGAGCAGAAAATAAAAAAATTAAATGGTTAAATGCCATTTGTAAACCTAATTTTAAACCAAAAAGTTTTCACGGCTTATGCATCAACCATTCTAAGATAGGTGACATTATTTCAAAAGATAAGTCTGGTGACAATTTTTATGTTTTGCATATCTACAAACATGTCTAATTAAAAAAAAACTGCAACTAAAAAAATTATACGCAGGTGTTGCCTAAGTATAAATTAAATTTTGTCATAATGCAATAGTTGGTCGATTAGATCTTTTTTACTTCTCTTTAGAGAGGCTTTTCTTTTTTGTAATTCTTCAAGTTTTTCCACTGTCATTGATCCATACACATGCTGCTTTTGAACCGACCACAAAAGCTTTCACACACACCCAATATATGTAGGGTTTGTTTACATCTGACGCCATCTTGACTGTGACTGACAGCGCTTGTACAGGCCAATGCTTGTCTACGATACTACCTCATTCTCAGTCACTTCATAATGCAGTTGAGCTTGGTTGAGAACATAAACGTCTTCGAAAGATTGCTCCAAGTTACTGTTAACCTTAAGACTATTTAAAAGTAAAAAAAATGTTCTTACAAATTAATAAATAAAAAGAGTTAAAAACAAAAGGCTTTAACAAAACAACGTTGAGTTTTTTAATAGTTTTTTACTAAGATGTACCTGTAGTTACAAAAGATTCTATAATTTTAGAAAATATTTATAAGCTTTGAATTGTCCAATAGCTCAATAGTTAGTCATAAGAAGCGTTCAAAAAAGTTGATAGAGAATATTTGTTAACCGTAACTATGAATGTTATTTTATGGGCTATGTATTCTATGGAAGATAAAATTATTTGGTTGCAATTTTTATTACTAATTAAAAATCTCTTAAAAAGAAATCCAGGTCTTGACACATACAAAATTTTGAAAACAATATCTTTCTAGAACTTTAACCTGTTTAGTTCCATGTAAAAACTGGACCAGGAAATGATAACCTCGATCGCATTTACAAAAAAAAGCAAACAAATGTTTTTCTTTCATGATTTAATTGATTACGGCTACTTAAAATTTTTTAAATAAAATTATCCTACAATTAATAATGTTTAAAAACCATATGGTCTTTACTATTAGAAAGAAATTATGAAATACATTAGTTCTTAATTGCATTATTCTGATTTTGGAACATACTGATTGCAGGATAGAATATATTCAATACAATCATCTATACACAACCAAGACTTGTATTGCGTATTCGTAAAAATGTATAATGCGATATAATTGAAAAAATCTAACATTTAAAATTAAATAAATTTTTTTATGTAACTATAAAATTTATCTACTGAAGTCTTACTGTTTGTTAAATAATCATGAACTTTTAGAAAATATGGGCACTTACAATATTACAAACAAGGAACTTCCAGAATAATAAAAATAGAGAATACTCATATGGAATGTCTTCTACCTTCAGTTTCGGGTATTAATACACACTAACTTAGAAATATTTTGTTTACTTGTCCTAAAAATGTAATGTACTATTGGATTATTTTTTTTTTCGAAATTTAGTTATTCAAGCCATTTTAAATAAATTACTCATACTCACTGCGTGAATCTGCAGATAAGTTTTAAAATAGTGACGTATGTTGTCCCTAACTCTGCATTCTGTGTTCAATATTTAGTAGATATTTCGTAACTTAAAACAGTAGTGTGTAACTTGATTTCATTCTTGACTTAGGCAGCTAAAATTGATGTAGACCACAACTTCAAACTCTGCCACGTGCATATTCTGAATATATACTAGCGAACGATCGAAATAAATCAATGACTTACAGCTCATGTGCTTTGTCCTCTGTCATTGACGGATTTTTTTCATGTGGAGGGGCAAGTTGGGCAATCGCTGATTTTTTGTACTTGAGATGAATGGCGCTTGGCCACTTGGCTTGTTGACGTGAAACATAATTGTTCATATCTAGCGATGTATTATAAGATGCGTTTCAAGTTGAAAATTCATTGTGATGTACGGTTTTTGTTAATTTTTTAAACTTTTAAATATTTTTATGAAACTAAGTTATTATTGTATGCAATGACACGTTTTTTTATTCTTTTATTTCTGAATTAAAAGTCAAACATATACAAATATTTCAAATATACTCATAATATTGGTAAAGATCTTCGTATTAGGTAGAGATAACCTTATAAGAGGAAATCCACAAAAAATATTGTTTTGCCCCCCATTTTAATGTAAAAATTTTTTTTGATGCATCTTATATAGAAATGAAGAGACACCTCAGATAGAAATAACCTGTATAAGTACTATATCAAATACCTTACTGAAGTTGATTAAAAAAAAAAAAAAAAATTAAAAACTATAGTTGAAAGTAAATTTTTCATCTTAAAGTCATTCAAATTGTTTTTACAAAATTTTTTTCTATTTATATTATTAAACCTAAGATTTTATTGTTACATTTTTTTCTGACAGTCTTGCTGTTTAGGATCAGAATAAATTAAAATAGTTCGATTTAATGAAGTACACACGTATTCATTCGAATTGTAAGTTATTGAATTGATTATAATTTCTGTAAACATAATTTTATATTACTTGCTTATGAAGAAAGCTTTGTAATGAACGAAAAATCGCATATTAAGATAGCATGATTTAAATCTGTTTCCTTTACCTTGCGATCAAAGTAGAGTACTCTGGAAAAAATATTGGTTTATCTCTTTTTTTTCTTTCCCTCTGTGTGCGTATGCACGCGTGTGTGTAATTAAATTTATTTTTATCAGCTTAATTCTAAGAATTAGTTTTTTCTCTTAGCCCATTAAAATACGAAAGATTATTTTAAATCTATCATACAATAAATTTAATTTATAAATATCTGTGGAGATTTTGTATGATATTGATTTTATGCATTTATTTCATCCATTTTTTAAATATCTTTAATTAACAATTGTCACTACCTAGGTTATATGATTTTTGTGGATGAATTGCAAAAAATAAAACAAAAATGCAACGAAGATAGCATGCTGAAAATAAACGAAAAAGTTAATTGGATTTAAAATAATAACACTGTATCCAATTTGGCAACGTAATTTTAAATTTATACTAAAGTGGGATGTAATTAGTTATCAAATAAATGGAAAATTGAAAAAAAAAAAAAAAAAAAAAAAAAAAAAAAAAAAAAAAAAGAAGTAATTTAATGCATAACATTTAATTAACATCATTTTTTGTGACTTGATCCTCGTTCTGTACTCGTAGTCGCAAAAGTAATCCAGCAGTATTCAGTACCTGCAGGACTGTTTGAAGAAAGAGGAATCTTTATTTTTTTGTTCATTTATAGCTCTTGTTTCTTCTCCTGCACAAAACTCGATTTCTTGGCGACAAATCAATTTGTTGATTCATAGAGCAAAGTGCGAGTACATTGTACCGATAATAAGTGATTTTAATATAGTGACGTCATTCTGAGTATGGCCGAGACTGTCCTGTAGGCCAATCAAACGATGGACAATATGCACATTTTAGTTGTTGGTGTCCAATTTTACACTATACTATAAAAAAATGAATAGTTTATTTTTCAACGTAGTGAAGAAATATTTTTAATTATTCTTGAATTAATATTCTTATATATTATATTACATGATAGTAATTTTTGCGTTAAATGTTCTTGGTTTACGATAGAGTTTTCACAAATGAAACAAAAAAAAAATATTAGGGTAAGTTAATTTAATCATTTGGGACACAACAGGATAGTTATAATTGTTCTCCATAATGCAGTAAGATGTAAGGAATAATAATCGATCATTTCAGAACAAAAAAAATATATAGACACAAACTTATTTAATAAGCGACAATTTGCTGGTCATAATTGCCAGCCTCATCAGGCTAATTTTTTTTAGTGAAAGATAGAGATGAAAGGTATCTGGAATTACAGATGTTTTTTTTTTTTTTTTTTTCTTTCAAATTAGCCTTTTTCGGAACCATTAAAACTGAGAAATCGCAAGGGAAGTCCGATTCTTCGAAAATCTCATCATCTTGAATAAATCTTGCACATGACTTCAAATACTGTCACACAAATGAGGAGGTTGATTGTATTATCTCAAATTGATTGATGCGTTATTAAAATTAATAATTTGGTCTTGGATGATTACTGTTAATTGTTTCCAGATATACACAAATGATATTAGAATATCCTTTGTGTTGTGTGCTATTCTAGCGATATGCGATCCTTGACGACTATTTCGAAGCATTGGAGACCTTTACATGTAAAAAATGGCTTAGACAGTGTTTGCGGTGCTCAAAAGCATGAGCACCCACTTAAGGAAATGAAGTTTTTGATGAGCTTTGAATTCCTTGTATATAAAGCGAAGCATCAGCTAATTTAACCCAATTAATATATATATAACCGCTGATTTAATACTTTTGTACTGAAAGGAATGTCTTGTAACTTTCATCGTGATGGTCTCTACGAAATTTTCCGCGATGCTCGTTGGTTGTGAGACACAGTGACATCATGGGACTTTTTTTATTTAAATTAGACAATTTTTACCGTGTGGCAATGAAAATTTATACACGTGTTTTTAAGACTTTTTTTCGTTTGAATCTACATGTAGAAAATTTGTAAGTTTGAATTATTTTTGCGTAAATAAGAATGTTTTTTTTACTTTCAGGTAGATGTTGTACATATACATAATTTTGTTGGATATCAGATGATTTTCACCGTATACAAGATAAAAATTATCTAAGTAGACAAAAAAGTACTATCACGTTGCTGTGTCCTATAACTACCGTGAATCATGGTAATTTTTATAAGAAACAATACGATAATACATTTTGCGCTTCTATATTTGTAAAGTGCATATTAAGAGTCGATTAGTATTTTTTTTTATCTGCACGTCTATAAGCAATACATACATATACTAATATTTTATGTGTTAAAAAAAAAAAATTTTTTTTATCCGTGATCTTGACTTCAGAGTCAGGGATGAGCCACCTGAATAGGACTGATATTACAAGAATTGTACAGTTTCAAGCTCAAAATTCTAAATTGAGTTTAATAAAGAAGAATTTGCAAAATAAAGCAAGCATTGTATAAGTTTTAGTAATGTGGATCCCCGTCGAGTTTTGTCATGTTGTAGTTTTCAAATTCATGGATGTCATCGACGTAAAAGAACCAGTATTATGTGTAAAATCTAACATGCGTAGAATAATTACATTTTTTTTGCAAAACAGAGAACGGTTTAATGGTTAAACATTTTTTGTAATCGAATGTAAGATTTGAGCCCTAGTGGGCCAAAATAATGTATAGAAACAACCTCGGAAACAACCAAGTTAAATGTGAGTGGAATACATTAAAACGAAATTTTTGAAACTACATTAACTTTTTTATTTTTAAACTACGGAGTTTGATAACATTTCGAAAATCTTTTATGTTCAAAGTAAGCTTAAAAATCTTGAAAAATGTTTTACACGCCAAAAAATAATTTGATGTTTTAATTAATGAAAATTATCACTAACCAACAGTCACAACAATATACAGATAACACGTGTATTTATCACGTCATGAGGGATAAAAGTCAAAGAATATCAAATAAAAAAAAATTTTAATACAGAAATCAGCTATTGACTCATAGGACTAAAACTGAACATTAATATAATACTTTTGCACGGTGGTATACATACATCGAGTTAGCGACTGCTATAGCTCGTCTTTAATCGTCGGTAAATTCTCTTTTTTCTTACACTTATACATTGTATACACGTACAGAATGTACCCATGTAAACTACGTCGGCCCGTGATCTGTCCAAAACTTGAAAGTCATTCTATACTTATTACGCAACGCAAACGTGTGCACCCGCATCGCGTGGGGCATCGTTATAAGTAATGCGCGCTCTTGATGAATCAACTTGCGAACCAGCAACTGCAGATAGTACCTAGCTCTCTTTTTTTCCACCGGCTTTTGCGAAATCAAAAAAGATTACTGCAGAGTACCGATCTGCCGCTCCATGAGTGCTGCTATCATATAAGCATACGGTACTTTTGTAGTTTAATAAAGACCACACCTCACTGTTTCAAAGAAGAAACGTAATATTTATCCCTTATTTTTGTGGCCAAACTTTTTTACTTTACTTCGCTGACATACGCGCAATATTTGCAGGTACTCTATGCTTCCCGCTGATATTATTACATGTTGCGTTACGTCCTTTATTATCAACTTTGTTTTCCTTACATTCTTCTCTACGTGGGAAGGGAATTTCTTACAAAAAGTATAAGTAACTACTGCGAAGTTCTTTGTCAAGATTTCCGTTTGTAGTGACTTTATTGAAACAAAAGTTGCTCATCAACCTCGATGAGTAGGTGAAAGGATACGTCCACGTTGTTTCTGAGAACAAGAAAACTCTAGAACGGATTATTAAAGAGGTTTTTTCGCATCCTCGTGATAATGAGCAGATGCATTGCAAAATCTCTTGGTTATGTGTACATCAATTATGGGCAAAACTATTATCATTATTATTAATATTACTATTTTTATTGTTATTACTACTTTTTTTTTAAATCCAAGACCCAGAGTCCATCAAAGATAACCTTTTGGAATAAGTCTTTTTAACTATAAATATTACAGTTTATAATCAAGTGCTTTATTTATAACTAGCGGACCCCCGTCTCGGCTTCGTCCGAGATTTACTAAGTAGCGCACCGTAGTGTATTAACTCGTAATGTAGTGTTTTCAGTTAAAAATTTTGTAACTGATCTTGACATTTCTCGGAATAAAAAAATTCTAATAAAAAAAAAAATTAGTTTGGAATCCATGCAGTTTTGGTCGACAAGTAGGCTGTGAGAAAGTTTAAAAAAATTTAATGATGCTGAAAAATACCGTGCGTTTCTTACGCCATGAAAAAGTAATTGGCCCTTAAGGGCCGTTAGTTTGCGCTTTCTCACGTTATAATAAATAACAAGGGCTATTTATTAAAACTGTTAAGATTTAAAGCTGAAAAAATATAGAATTGAAAATCTTTTTCCAATCAAAAAATTACTACTAGAGCAACAAAGTCCTGGAGCCTCATCTCTCCATTTCTCAGCGCCACAATGGATACAAACACATATTATTCTACCTATTTCAAAAGCTGGAAAATTCAAGTCATTACTGTGACGGTTATAATGGAAGGCTGATCTCTTACTTAATGGATTCTTTATTCGTTGATTTTGACGCTACTGTTTCCATCTCGAATGTTTTGCGTCAGTTTCTTGACGCCCAATTTGCCCTCTTGCGACTATAGACATTGTTAAGACTTTTGTGAGCCCGAAGGTCTGTTTTATGTCAACTTTGTTAAGTTTTAATATTAATATATTTGTTTACAAGATAGCTCGACGATTGATGGCCCTGAAAAGGATCGGTGAGATAAACTCTTTCTTGTCTGAAGCTTTCAGCAAACACGAATGGCTTGTTGTTATAGCACCAGACTGATCGGAAGGTAAAACAACAACGTTCTGAAGCGTTGGAGCTAGTTGTAGTGCTCTTTCCCAACGTCTTCTAGTGTTACGCCAGAGACATTCGCGTTCAGAACATCTTTTTTTGAGGCGATCGGCCGTTTTGATTACCGAAGGTGGAAATTGGTTCATGTCAAGTGGTTGTTCGAGACTGTCCCGTTTGCTCAAGTTTGTTTCTTTTTTTTTCTTTTTTTTCCCTGAGAGAAGAGGGAAAAAGGAAAATAACAGAGAATTTCGGAGGCCAGCTCGCTCTCCAAGGGATGAAAGGAGGGGTGCTTACGCATCTGGGCCAAGCTGGAATGTTGGCTTGTGCCGGAAGAATTGGAGGAGCTTAAATTTTGGTGTAACAAAACAACGAAGGCGCTTCACGGCGTTTGTGATGTTGCAAATCTTCGTAATGAATTTTTTAGGGAAGATTTTCAAGACGCTGTTGGAGATGCCGTCTCTGCCAGAGGCTTTGTGGGTTTTTAAGGAGCGGATAATATATTTTCGAAGGGTGTACAGTGTTCAAAATCCGGGTTGTCGAGGACCTGTTGCTGCACCGTGTGATTAATTCTTTCATGTTCCTAGACTAACTCTTCAGGGCTAAGGTTGGGGGATCATTGATTTTGCAGTAAATCTGCAAAGATCTGTGCTTTTATCGAATCCAGTGAGTAAAGTTTGTTCCCTTATTGAAGGGGGGGGGGAAGACTGTTTGTTGCAAAGTTTTTTAACGACCATCCAAGTATTTCTTGGGTGGGACTCTACCTCGGCTATGAATTTTTTAAATTTCTTGTTTCAAAATTCGAAAACTTGGGATTTTACTGCTTTTTCAAGAGAGTTAAGGTAGACCTTTATTTCGCGGGTTCTCCGTTTCTGCCAGAGTTTCTGAATTTTATTGTTCTTTTTAATGAGACGTCTAAGGTCGCGTGGGAATTTGAGTACGTATTGGGTAGCTGCGGTTATTGTAGTGGTGTCTTGAGTGCACCTGTTAAGTTCGTCCGCAAATTCGTCAACTGCTATGTCTAGTTCCATTTGGGATCTAATGAGCCGAAGTTTGATAGGAGAGGATTCTCGGGATTCTAGGTTGTAGGCAGGCAAGGTGAACCCAGTCTATGTGGCAGGTAGTAATGGTACGGTGAGAAGAGATCTAGGGATCTCTAGGTAGACTTAAGAAGTGTTGAAGAAGGTAACGTCTTTTAGGATTTAGAGAGAGTGGGCCTTGAAAAGGGCCGTAAGTAGAGAAGTCAAGTCTGAGTAAAAGCGATGTGTAACAGGCGTACGCAGAAAGCATGCGTTCTGTACGAGCGTCCGAGCAAGACTGTGCAAGTTTATTTCTCCTTTATACCATTACTGTTAGGTTCTCCCAGCGCAGATCTCAGAGAGAATCGATGATTCCTGGTTGAATGCTAGTCAAGAGTGTTATGCAGGGTCATTGATGTCCAGGGTTTTTAGCTTCCCGATGAACAACTCTGCTCGTGACGTCTGCGAGTAAATGACTTGATTTAATTGCGGCTGGTACAATATATTATGAAAATACATTTGTTGGCAAAGTAGTTTAATTTTGGATGACCATAAAAAGAACCGATGAGATCGATGGTGATTTAGTTAACGTGTAAAGACTAAAGATATCCCTAAAAAAAGCCAGTGGTGATACTTCCAGTCATTCTTTATTATTACTTTTAATAATAAAGAGCTGTATGCGGATAATTTGACTCTTATTCTCGGAGTCTTTGCGTACGGAGATCGTGCTAGAGGAAAATTCGCCACTGGCCGAAGAATATTTCATCTCTGGATTGTTCCTCAGATAACCAACCGCTCACCATGGTTGGGAAAGTGGGCCTGGAGAATACCTCCTCTGTGGGTATGCCGTTAGGACAAACCACTGAGAAGGAGACTGATAAAATTTTTAGCCAATGTGGCTACCCGAACTCCTCGAAGTTATTTTCCGTAATTTTCAGTTATAGCAAAAGTTGCACTAGTAGTACTAGGTTGGTTGGAAAAACGGCTACGAAACCCTAAAATGTTGAAGCAAATTGTACTCTGGCTATACGTCTCCTTTTATTTGTGGCACTCGTTAATCTTGGTGGTTTGGGATGTAATTCGACGTTATCTTGATGTACTGTCAGTGAACAACTACAACTATAGTAATCCGCAATTTTCTTGGGGATATTATAACCAAACCCATGATGTAAAAATATTAGGTGTGGCGATGCTCATCCATTTTGATTGACCAATCAGGAACGCTTCCATCGTACCGCCATGTCTGTCTGTGAATTTCAAAAGCTTTTAAAATATAAAGCATATTAACATCAAGAAACTCGTGAAACAATATATATTTTTTATTTCAATATTTTCATTCCAGTTGTTTCAGTGACTAAACGTACAATTCGTGAATATTTACACAGAAAAAACTGACTAAATAGGTAATCATTCATCAATTGATGTACATGTATATTTATACGTATGTCTATATCCATATATATGTCTCACTTCGAGATGGATGCGGGGGATAGGTTCTAGTTTCAACTTTGGCCACTTCGTTTCATTGTATAGTCTCTTCGGCGCTGTAGTAGTCACATCTCCCTCAAATATGGCGCCGTGATGGAAGGCGTAGAACGGCACGAAAATGAGACCTCGGAACGCCACACCTTGTATTTTTACATTATGACCAAACCCACTTACTTCGATGGTAGGTGGCTTCAATTTTATTTCTACGCTACCTAGCGGATCCCACTGAACTAAAGTGAAAAGCTAGCGTATTTTTACAAAACTTTAAACTTACTTATTGCGGTTGTTACTAATTTTTTTAAGATAAAAACTACACGAAAACCATCTAAAAAGTGTTAAGAATTAGTATACGAAATTTCAGCAAAATTACCCTGGTAGAAACGTTACTACATAAACTGGCTATAAACTCGTCAACATGTTATAAGCCCATTTAAGTATGTACATTGACGAGTTTCTAGCCAGTTTATGTAGTAATTTTCTACCAGGGTGGTTGAGCAGTTTTTGCGGTTAGCAATTAGAACGATTTTTGGGACTTTGCTTTACATATTAGTAAGAGTGAGATAGACGATATGTATAGATATAATAATGGCAGACAAATCGTGCAAAAACGGATTCACAACCACTGAAACTCATGTTATTTTTCCCTTCTAGTAATTCATATTGCGAGTAAAATAGCCCTATTTCCAGAGTGTATCTAAAAAAAAAAAAATTTATTTTAAAATCAGGGACAAAAACAGGATATTTTTTGTAAATTTCCTGATGTATATAAAAGTTATGTAAAGTTTCACAATTCCAATGTCAATAAATTTTTTAACATTGTAGAGAGTATATATACATTGTTGCTATAATACGCCAGTGAAATTTTAAAATGAAATCATTTTTTAAGTAAATAAGTAGTAAAGGCAACTCGATGCATAAGTGAACAAAAACGTTCTGCCAGCGCATGCAAGTCGTTCTATTAATTTATTTGAACAGTCAAATTCATACACACACTAACACTGTCGCTCTCTCTCTCTCTCTCTTTCTCTCTCTCTCTACGTAACGAACCAATTCGTGAGTCTCAGGAGCGTAGTGTGTCGTTCATCATGTCGCCCTCCTTCATTGCATGTCTAACCCCACACCGTGCCGCAATATAGGTATACCTAGTGGCACACTGCCGAACCCTGCATGGAGGCTTTCTCTCGTTCGCTCTCTTTCCAAGCTTGCTGCCATAAACATCACATAGGAATACGAGTCTCCCGTAGCTTTAGGGCTTTGGGGAGTAAGGGCTGAAAAGGGGGTCGTCGAGTATGCGGACATATGAAAACACAGGGTGGTGGGGTAGCCTGATTCGAAATGCAACGAAACTGTCGCGAGGGATGTACCCTGTGTTTGATCCGCAAACACCGTAATTACCGTGAATATTGTATTAGGCTTCAGGAATGAAGGGCTGCTGGTGGCTGCTTTCGCTTTTTCCTTCTTTGCTGTATAACGTCCGTATTATATGTACGACTCCACTGAGTTTTCATATGTATAGTACAATCTAGGCTTACCAGATGCATGTGACAGCTTGACCTTGATATTTGGTAGCAGTCCTGATGTCAACTTTGCCAAATGTAAAACAACTCTCTAAATGAGTAGGTTGCATATTTAATAACAGGAAAATGAAAAAATTCACATCAGTATACCAAGTTTATGGCTATTTTAATCATGATGAGTGACACAATAATATAAATAAGAAGAAAAGCACTGTTTTTTGGGTAGAAAATCGATTTTCCTGCATAGTGTGTGGCAAAGATTTTTCCGCACACTGGAAAAAATTTTGCTGTACACCAGAAATCTCGTGGGAAAAAATTAAGATACCGTGTGTGTACGACTATCATAACCCTACCTGGTGTAAGTTTCAACTCTCAACTAATATTCCTTCTTAATGACTGTTTTTTGTTAATTCCATTAAACTATATCATACTAGAATTTCAGAACATTTCATTGGGACCCAGAATGACATTATGTTGGTGCGGAGTCCTTTAACAAAATTTGTTACAGTTGTAAAATTCTTTGAAAACGTATTTGTTTAAGTAATTAAAGGTTTATTTTCTAAAATAAAATGTTCATTTGAACAAATTTTTGCTTCTGTATTTAAGCATAAAAACATTTTTTTTTGAACGATTATTTGGTATTTTTGCAGTCTCTCCCACCGGGGCTTCGCCACATAGTCCTCACACTTATTACGAAAAATCTTGTACCTTGTACACAACTCGTGCGGGACGATTTCCCACACTCATGTGATAGACTCGCACTCGTGGCTGGTAACGGTAACTTGTAACTTGCGACCACACTCGTGTACTCAACTGGTACTCGTTCCCGTCAACTCGAGCCACTCGTGCGAGTCAATCACGACTCGTGCAGGAAATCGTCTTTTCCGCACTTGTTACGTATACTCGTACTATACTCGTTACGATAACTATTCCAGTAATCTATATTTTTCACGACCGCATTTGAAAAATGAAGTTATAACCTATAACACGTGTGTACTGTTAATACCTGACACTTTCAATTGCAGTTGCAAATTATTAGTCTTAGTATATCTGCCATAAGTGCTCCAGTCAAAAGAACGAGCTTCCAGCACGAATTTCTCAAGATTTTGTCCGGTTTAAGATATAAATAAGGGTACCATAAGATTCAGCGTAATCTAAACTATTTAATGACATATGTCTAATGTATTGACACTAGGGCGCTGGAACCTCCTTAATTCCATATTCATTAATAACTAGTGACTGTGGCTTAATTTGAAGGAACACTTTTGATTAGTGTCACAAAAGATTCGTTTTCTCTTATATATAAATAATACAAGCGCCCCCCCCCCCGCCTCGGCTTCGCCCGAGACTCACTAAATGGAACACCGTTGTGTGTTGACATGTAATGTGAAACGTTTTCAGTTAAAAATTTTACATCTAGTTGTGAACTTCTCAGAACAAAAATCTTCCTATCAAAAACATATTTGTTTGGAATGCATACAATTTATTTGGTCAAGTAAAAAGCTGTAAAAAGTGAAAAAAAATAATTATGCTGAAAAGTACCGTGCATTCCTTATATCATAAAATAATCGTTAGTTTTAAAAGGCCGTTGACTTGCAGTTTCTCCCGAGTAATCTATGAACAGGGCTAGTTTTGAAAGCTGTAAAGATTCAAAGCTCACAAAAAACGTGTTATTAAAAAATTTTTTTCTCTTATCTCACAACTTTATTACCACAGCAACAAAGTCCTGGAGCTTAATCTCTACATTATTTATCGCCACTAAAATACAAATACATATTTCTACCTATTTAAAAGTCTGTAACATTCAAGAGATTACTATGAGGCTTATAGTGAAAAGCTGATCTCTCACTTAATAAATTCTTTCGTCATTTTCTTGACGCCTAAAATTGTATTCATCAGATGCATTTAGAGTTTTCCTTCTAATTCGACTTCTTGTAACTTTTGGCATAGTTGAGACTCTTGTGAGCCCTAAAGGCTATTTTTTTTCAATTTTATTATGGTGCACTATATTTGTTGGCAAGGTAGTTCGACGTCCGATGAACCTGAAAAGGACCGATGAGCTTCTTAAGTAAAGACTTTTTTGACTGAAGTTTCCAGCAAACGTGACTGCCTGGATACCTCAGGGTGATCTTTTCGGGCCTGTTATTATAGCACCAACACTGATCGAGAAGAAAACCACAACGTTTGAAGCTTTGGAACTAGTTGTAGAGCTCTTTTCCAACGTCTCCTGGTACAACGTCGAAGACGGTGTCTAAAACACCTTCTTTTTTTGCAGACTCAGTTGTTTTGGTGATCTAAGGTGAACAGATTGGTTCATGATGCTTGCCCGTTAGAAACTGTCCCGTTGGCTTACGTCTATTATTTTTTCTTAGTAGCTGTTAGGTGCTCCCAGCGCAGACCTTGGAGAGGATCGGTGATTCCTGGTTGAATGCTTAGAGTCGAGAGGGTAATGTAGGGTCGTCGGTCACTGGGGTTCTCAGGCTTGCGACGAACAACTCTGCTTGTGACGTCTGCCAGTGAATGACTGACTTGGTTTAACAGTGGCTGGTTTTACATAGTCTTTTAGTTGACGAATCGTCTCCGGAAATCGTAGTAAAAATGTATTTGTTGGCAAGGTAATGTAAACTTAGGTGGTCCTTTAAAGGACCGATGAGATTGATGGTTAAGTAGGGAATGTAAATACTTATAATGTCTCAAAAGGGCTGGTAGTGAAACTTGCAGCTATTCCTGATTATTATTATTATTATTATTATTATTATTATTATTATTATTATTCTTGATGATGGAGAGCCAGCTGTGAGTAGCTTGACTCTTACTCTCGGAGTCTCTGTGTACGGAGACCGTACATAAGGGAGGTACGCCGTTGACCAAAGAATATCTCGTCTTCAGGTCGTTTCCCGGATAACCAACCGTTCATCGGTAGTCCGGAAAGTGGGCCTGGATAATACCCTCTCTGTAGAATATCCTCTCTATGGCTGCCCGTACTCTTCAGGGCTGTCTTCCCTAGCTCGTATTTGAAATATAAAATTCTCTCACGGCACCAGATCGGATGGTTGAACGGCTACAAAGCTCTGAAGTGCTAGAACAGGTTGTGCTCTGGCTAGAAACGTTTCCTGGTATTCCACCGGAGACGTTGACGTTCCGAATGCCTGTCTTTACGTGGCACTCGTTCATTTTGGGGATCTGGGGTAAAAACCGTTTTATATCACTTGCCCATGAAAGAAGAGTGTCATCGGTAGCCGGGATGCCCAGCTGCACGACGTACTCCTCTGTTTTTGGTGTAGTGGGTTCCTGTCTACTTGATGGGGAATCTTATAACCACTCTTGACTATGTTTGATTGCGGGTGGCTTCAATTTTACCTCGACGCCACTTAGTGGATCCTGCTGAACTAAAGCGCAAAGCTAGATTATTTTAGCAAAACTTTGAGCTGATTTATCGCTATTGTTATTAACTTTTTCAAGAAAAAAACCATGCGAAAACTATCTCGGTATCATCAAGAATCGGTATGCAAAATTTTAGCAAAATCGGTTCAGTAGTTTTCGCAGTTAGCGATTACAACGGTTTTAGCGACTTTGCTTTACATATTAGCAAGATGGGAGTTGTCTTATGTTCCAAGAATATCTTTCTATTTTTGAAAGAGTGTATACTCGTATAAAAGTGATTAAATATTTTTTTATTACAAAATAAAGTTACTTATAGACAAAAGATTAGGTAATCAAAGTTACTAAGACAAAAAATTTTAAAATACCTACATTATTAATGTTAAATAATATAATTGCTTGGCTCATTTTTAATGTATTTAGTTGAAAAATTATATAAATATATATGGGTGATTCTGCCATAACTTGCTCAGATCGTGTCTGGTACTCGTACTCGCATGCCGTAATGAAATCCAAAACTATAAAAACGTCAAATTGTGTTACATGTTGTCGACTTTACTTGACATATTGTTTTATAACGATATATTGACCCCTTCATTGAGATAATCGATCATTTAAAGTCGGCAACATTGAAGACAATTTAACGTTTTTAAAGTTTCGGATTTCCATTCCGATCCATGTCTGCAACTCAATTTTACTCATGAAAGCTTTCACCGGTAAAAAATAAGGCTTATCTACTACTCAGGCGCGTAAGCATTATATACTCTAGCTATTGGAAGTTAGATTAGAAATCGACAAAGACGAGTGAGTTTTCACTGCATTCATTTTCTTCGCATATTTGCACCATAATCGCGGTTTTAACAAAAATCAGTTCAAACGAGAATCTTTTTGGATTGGAAATGCTAACTAATGGTCACTTCTGAAAGTATAAGACTAAAATAAACAAATCCTTACGATAGTAGTGCCAGAAGCTGTTACCTCTCGTATAGCCAAGCTCTTCTCATTGCGTATTTCGCGCGTACAAACATTTTATTCCGTTCCGATCCCCATGGAACAATCACTCGGTGTGTGTGTGCAGGTACGCAAACTACAGTTTCTTATTGAATTTGAGGCTAGTAAATAAAGTATGGGTGGACAAGTCAATGTAATACGTCTATGAGTCGTACGAGCACTACAAACTTTGAAAATTCTATTCCGAACTTTTCTATTCCGACCCTACCTCCCCTCAAAATGCCGTTTCTTTCGTTTTAGAGCAATCATTCTTACTCAAACTTTTTTTTCATCACTGTTGGGCTAAAAGACGAGACATATGTCTCGGGGTTTCGTCCAACTGGCTTTTTTTCGCTACATAAATACAAAAACGGTGGTGCTGTTTCCAACGTTGGTAGCCAAGTGGTGCACGATATTAGGTGGCTTTATCTGGGCCCAAATGAAAGCAAAAACATAGTTCTAATGATTAAAACAAAAATCTTTGAATTTTATGCCCCCAATGAAAAGTTATACCGATTTTATAAAAAACAGTGAATTTTAGCCAAAATCACGTTATTAGCGCTATTTACGCTCTAATTAAAATGGCTGTAACTTCTGAAAGGAGGCATTAAATCGAACAAATTTTTTTTTAATCGATAGGTCTTGACCCCAGCTTTTATTTGAGTCTAGTAAGAACACTCAAACTAGGAGCTTAGCTACATATGTTAGAAAGAGATACCATTTTTCCAAAATTGATAAAAACTGACTTTTATAAAATTTTGTATAACTTTTGACCAGAAAATTATGTAGTTGTATCGCTTAAGATATTTATAACTGGTGTTGTGTACAGTAGAAATACCATGGAAAAAATTTTTTGAACCAACTTCTTTTTAAACAATTTTTCAAGTCGATCTGAGCAAGTTACGGCAGAATTTCCCATTTATACACTGAGGGCAATTTTTTATAAATTTTACAGTAAATGCCCATAAAAATTACTGTGCAGAACGTTAATCGTGGGACTAGAACGTCACTCCGGACTTTTTACCTAACCTTAACAATTTTTACCATTACGCCCAATAAAAATCATCGGGCACCCAACAAAAATTCCCTTAACGACTCACGAGCGAATGTTCACTGTAGGTAAAACAGGGATTACAGTTAACGTATTTGTTGTCAGTACAAGATGCAATAAAAAAATGGTTTTTTTATAACTACTTGATTGTAGTACGCTATCACTATACTCATTTTTGAATGTTTTTTTTTCTATTAATGTAACCAGTTGGATTTTGTACCATTTTTAATAAATACTTATGTACAATAATTTAAATGCACCAATTAAATTTATTTAAACACTTTTAACCTAAGCTGATTTAGCATTGCAAGCTGACTGTACAATATACATACATATAAGATTTTTAATAAATGTATACTATGATAATTTTAGTGCTTCAAATTCAATGCAATTCAACTACTTAAAATGTGATCAGTATGTTACCTAATGTGAATTTTTGCTCATGAGTCGCGAGGGAAATTTTTGTTGGGCCCAAGATGATTTTTACTGGGCGTAACGGTAAAAATTGTTAAGGTTAAGTAAAAAGTCTGGCGTGACTTTCTAGTCCCACGATTATCATTCTGCACAGTAATTCTTATGGGCATTTACTGTAAAATTTATACAAAATTTCTCTCAGTACATATATATAGTTATATATGTATTAGGGGGTCCGTTATTTGTCAAATTTAAATTATTTGATCATCTACTCTTTAAAAAAACTAGACGGTGTACCCAAAAATAAAAAAATATAGCCTGAAACTCAAAAAAAGTTCACACTTGCCCCTAGACACGTTTCAATTTCCTTTTTAAATAACGTGGGGTTTTTTAATTTCAACTTTGTTTAATTTCATCGGAAACTTTAAGCATTTTTTATTTTTATTTTTAAATAATACACCGTTTGATTTTATATGACTAGGACTTTATACATTATTTTTTTCCAGTTTAAAATAAGCAAGTTGAAAAAATAAAATTTTGGTCTCCGAAGCTTTCATAGAACATAAAACTTAGAAAATCAGATTTTTTCCACTTGCTTATTTTGAACTGGAAAATATTGATTCATAAGTCCAAGTCAATGAAATCAAATGTTAGGATCAAAAAATCCAGAAAAAAGCTGAAATTAAAAAATCCTATACTATTTAAATGGTAAATCATTTTGTGCATGGAAGCACATGTTAACTCGAAAATTTTAAGATTTTTTGGTATGGATCTCTGTTTTGGGACACAATGAAGAGATTTAAGGGTATACAACGAAAATATCTAAATTGGTAAATAACGGACACTCTAATATACATTGAAACTTTTTATATTAACGATTATATATTAAAATAATAATATTAAAACAAAATTCACCTCAAATGATAAAACTTAAATAATATTAGTAGGAGTAAAAATTAATTTTATTTTTATGAATACAAAAGGCGTCCTGTTAATTGTTTTAATGGTAGTAATTATTGTCAAAAGTTCGTCATAATCTCACTTTAATTATTTCATTAATATGCTACATTTAATATGTACCAGATGAATAACAATATTATAAACATGTATCATGAAACTAAGAACCTTTTTTTCACAGTGGAACTCAAAACATGGCTCAGCCAGTATCGAGCAAGATGCACAATGAAGCAAACAAGCTGCGCGCTGCTTTTCGATACAGCAAACTGGCACGGAGAAATTACTCATTTCAGCTGATCATACACAACGTATACGCATGTACATTCACGAAGCACGTAGAGAACGCTACGTGTACGTAAGTATATGTGCCCGTTTTTTATGAATTCTTGCAGCAATCTCAAGGCCTCTTTTATTACGCTTCCATTGAAATGAGATCTGCTCACTCTATTTTCCATTGTTTGCACGCTTTCTTAATGCCTGTTTTCGTTTGTTATACCTGCACACCATTGTCTTCTTTTTTTAAATTTTTTTCCGAGGAACTGAAAATACCCCTTTTTTGCGTCCCTGACTGTAAAGTTTGTTCTTTACGACCGCTGAAAATAATTTAAAGCTAATACATGCGAGGTCCACTGCCGCTTGTGTGCACTAATGTACTGCATATCTATCCAGGTCTCAGAAGTATTTTCTCACGTAATCTAATAATAAATTAATTTATAGGCGATGGTATTATACAGCTGACATAATCTAAAACACTCGTAGCATAACTTTTGTACTTATAGAAAGTGTAGACGCTCAGTCTGTAAAATTTATGATTTGAAATATTTTAATATAAGGTAAAAGTACGTAATATGAAACGTGCCCATATTATGAAAACTCAAGATTAAATAATCATGAAAATTCTAATAATAAAAATAAAATATACTGAAGAATCTCTATAATACTACCGTATCAAATTAACAAAAATAGTAAACAATTTCAAACATTATTATATTGAAAAATATATTATTACGAATCCGGTTTTCATAATACGGACAGTTTGAAACATAACCTGCAATATGTGATGTTCCTTTTTATGAAACGCACGAGCCCATTTAATTAACATGTAAATTTCATAATTGGGACTTGCGTCTCATAAATATGGACACAACTTTTTAGCTATTCCATAGTTATGGACATTTTGATCGTGTCAATATTTGCTTATAAAATTATTTTTTTACATCTTAATTTCATTTAAAAAATGTCAATTTGTTCAGAAGAGCATAGCGCTTCTATTAAAACCAAAAATTATGGACATATGACTATTTTTTTATTTAATATTGGTCGATGAAACGTAACAATCGAAATTTGTATCCATAATACGTACTTTTACCTTAAACAAGGCAGTGCCTTTTTTTTATGGGAAAATTTTTTAGATTTCTTTTTTTCTGTATATCCACTTTTGTGGCATGCTGATGAATAATGGTCAAGAGTTTGCCAGGTGCAAATCTAGTTCAAATTTGTTTAGCTAATTTTTCTTATTAATAAGTCACAAAAGCTACTTTTTCGCACAAAATATCCGTTTTGGTACCTAGAAGCGTATGCCATCAGGGCAAGTACCCCAACTACGAACTCTGTTATTTCTGGTGATGGCGCAGTACACGTACAAAGAATGAAAAAAAAACGACCAAAGGAGAGAACAATTAAAAAAAATTTTATGGCCACTTAAAGTTAAAAAGCGTTTAAAAAAATTGAAAGTTTTCCAGGTTTGATCAATAGAACGTTAGGAAAATACTACAACATATATTTTTAAATCCAAACTAAGTGTGAAAAAAGTTGATTTTCGAGTTTACCAAATTTTTTATACATTATTTAAATATCACAAAAGGATATGATAAAGGGTCAAAACTAATTATTTTATTCTGAGGCCCAAATTTTAAGTGAATAAGTAGGCGTTTTTAGTCAGGCGTGCACTCTCAAGAAACTGCGCACGTGGGCAATCGCTCATCCTGGACAATAGATTGTAGAGAATATGTAATTTGGTAAGGTAAAAATTTGATGATAGCAAAAAATTTAACTACTTATATACTCCTGCATTTGTCCATGCTGTGTACGTAATTAATTAACGTATACTGAGCACTAAGTGTTTTTCATAATTTCGAAATTCACAGCTTGGAAAAAAAAAAATTTTTTTTCAATTGTTGGACCACATGGTATTTGTATATTTGAGCTGTTTTCTCGTTTTTTCCGTGTGTCTGCCATTCTGACGTAAAAGCCGTGAACTATAGAAATTTTCCGGATCACGGAATTAATCCGGCGCCCACATGGAGGTGCCTCGAGTACTGACACACAGAAAACATGTACCGATCGATCAAGAAATGTCAAACTTAACAGGGTAAGGAAGTTTCAGAACCATGTTGTTTTGAGATTGAGGTTATAATATAGCTGGTACAGCTGAAGAGTTATAGAATTTGGGTGAATAAAACCTTCTTAGATACATAGAGTTACAATCACATTTTTTCTTGCGAATATGTTCAATGTTGCGAAAATTCATACGGAAATAAGTTTTTTAGCTTAAGTACCAATCTTCCTGACTTTTGTAGGTCTTTATGTATCACATTGAATTTTATTAGCTTATGTATAGGTAAAATTACTTTTCAAATTGTTCACTGTAATAATACCAATGTTGTAGAATTCAAGAGTTTTTTTCTCCTGACAAAAAAATTGGAGTAGGGTACATTACGTGGCTAGGTTCAGATTTAACAGCTAAAAATACGTAAAGATCACGTGGTTCAATAAAAAGTACAACTTCTTTTTTATTTTTGTGAAGATATGTTATTTACTAGTCGAAAATAGTTCATTGTACGATGAAATGGCAAGAAAATTGTATTGTTTTAAATTGTTAATTTTTTAGGATGAATGACAAACTGTTTTAACAGTAGTAGAGTAAACTGTTTTATCTAAGTAAGTATAACTTAGGCTGCGTATACACGCTGCGGAAATTTACGTGAGGGAACTCCGGTGTCAGTACATCAGAGAAAATCTACTCTTACCAACGATTATTTCTGTTACACTTCCGCACGGTGAAGGACCCCTCGTTTATATGGAGCGGAAAATTCCACGACGGAAACTTCATACACCAATCAGAGCACAGCTTTTCCGATAGATTCTTCTAAAGCTCCACGCTGATTGGATCATGAGGTTTCCGTCGCGGAGTTTTCCGCTCCATGTAAACGAGGGGTTCCTTGACTTCGGAATTTTGCGCAGACATATCGTCGTCTGCATATATTTAGTATATCTGTATCGTGCAACTGTACAACTGAAAAAGCTAAAATGAATGAGAAAACGGTATTGCAATTGTACGTTACAACATACTAAAACAAATCAAAATGTACAAGAGACCAATGCATTCACACATGTTTACAGACTCTTTGATGCAAACAATCTGAGAAATTTTTTTAAAATTGAGTCGAGTCACTGGTTGTGTGATAGTTATAAACAATTCAATATCAAAAACACACTAGTTTAATATTTATAGGTTATGTAAGTGATAAATTCCGTAACAGAAATTACCCCTAAGGTACCAGAAAATTTGTTGCAGTGCGGAAAAATAATCGTTGGTAAGGGATTTGCTCTGATGTACCGACGCCAGAGTTCCGTTGCGTAAATTTCCGCAGCGTGTATACGCAGCCTAATACTTAAGTATGCGTCCGTGCAAATGGCATGAGTTGGTAGGCAGAACACTTGGTCGTAAACTTTGAAGCTGGATTTTAACATAAGTAAGGGACCATCAAAATGCATGGTTGCTATGCACATAATACCTGCAATAACTGCAATAATAATAAGATGAGTTCAGGAGTGTGGCTGTCGCCCACAGTACAGAGATGTTGCAAATTTGACATATTATTTCTATAATTTGAGAAATAAAACAAACTTACCTCCGTGGGATGCAAGAAAAATCGTCGCTCAGCCGAAAGGTAAGCTGCGAACAGCCTTACTTACGAGCCTTACTCGAAAGTATGATGCAAGAGACTAACCAACTTGTCCCATGTTGAATTGAATATTTGTACATTACGTATAAATCTACGTGAGAATACATTAAGTTATACGCTGAGCTGGCAGATACTTTGCGTGCACCTTTACTTGTACGTTGAGCCATTAAAATTTTATCGTTTATTATTCAACCACCACTTTTTATGGCTCTGCATTACGTTAGGTCGGTTGAGTAACGAGCAGATTTTTTCACCCACGCGTACCTGTATCCACAGTATACCAAGCTCTCCTTTCGCTTCAGTCGATCCGCTAATTAATCGAAAGCAGATGCCAAAATATTCAATCAGCGACATCATTTATCAATCACAGTATGTGTATCGATTTTGTTCCATCTCAGTGGATAGCCTAAAGAATCTCGTGTCTACTATCTAACCCTGAAACTTACTCATAATAGAAATTACATTTTCGTTCGTTGCAAAAAAAAGATAAAATATAATAAAAAAAAGTGTAGGGGATTATGTTGAATACGCAATCTTGTGAAAGTATAATGTGACACAATAGAAGTTGTCAAAAATGTATGAAATAGATCGTAAAATGACATTGAGTGGATCTGAAGAAAAAACTGGATAGTCACGACATATTCGACAATGAATGACTAAGAAATTTTTAACTTAAAAAATGTGTAGCTAGTCTTTTAAGATAAATTTGCTATCAAGTAATGCAAATGCAAATGAATCAGACAAGTAAGCTTTAGTATAAGTTACATTGAATCGTACTTTTTGACTAATCGTTTGCTTGATTTACTATGTCTTTTAAAACTTTTTTACCCAAATAACAATGATTAAAGGGCATATTACTCTTAAGTTATAAAAAAGAACCAAAAAATTCAATCTGTTGAATCCAGTCGGCAGTGGTAATACTAGTTAAACTTTAATGATCAAACAACAAATTAAACTGAAAAATATCCTAATACAATAAAATTGTGGTCCTGTTACGTTAAAAAAAACTTGAAATCCAGTTACAAAAATATCTCCAAGAATAAACCAAGTATCGCATCGGATCATTCAAATAATCCTTGAACAAACCATCCACTGACGACAATTTAATTGTGGGTTACCCCCGTTTTTAACAGCAAACATCTAACGACTCATTATCTTACTGATCTTTCGACGGCATAATCGACCAGCGAAACAGTGAGACAAACAGGTAAAAAGCCTGATATAGCTCGCCCCTCCCCCCTCCTTTATGCCTGCAACACCGAAATGCCGGTGGTATGTAAGGGAAACAGGTCAACCTCTCGACAGGCAAGCGCTCGGATGTCCCACCATGTTGCTATATATACTATACATACACACATACCCGTAGGTAGAGCGCAGATCGATCTGACACGTGCCACGACCAGCCACGCGACGTAAGGAGGCCTGCGTGCCTCGCGTTTGGCCCTAATAGCCGCGCGTAGCCGCGCTCCCTTCTCCAACTGATTGCTTATTTATGTGGCACTACCGTGGCACCGTAACTTAGCATTGCAGCCAATGGTCCCTCGAGCTAATCGATCGGCTATCGCGCTCGTTCTGTCCCTCGACTTTCACTTTTGGTTTGTTTTGCATTTTCGATTTTTTTTCTTCCGACTTGCTCTGGGAATTTTGCGGGCATCGCTTCAGACACTCTCCATCCATTTTAATTAAATCGATCAAAGTGCTGATGTTTTTTTTCTTCTTTTTTTCTTCGTAAAGTTACTCGTGGACTTTTTTGTTAAAAAGGATGAGGATTCGTGATAATCGTTATTTGATTATATTTTTACGGTTGAAATTTTTAAAAAGTTTTAATGAAGGAATGTTAAATATCATCTATAATGATTATATTCGAAGCTGTGATATATGAATGATATATGAAGCTGTGATTATTAAATTTTATGTGAGTATTTCCAAGTGAAACTACACGAAACACGAGATTTTTAATTGTACTCAGTTAACTTTTTTTGCCGTATGTGTACCTTTTAATAGTTTATTATACTAGCATTTTTTTCTTGCGTTATGAATATTGACACTCACGTCACGTTTTTTTATATTTCGATCCTCGAAAAGCGAGAGAAAGGTTTACTTCCCTTTTTTTTTTTTTTTTTTTTTTTTTTTTTTTTTTTTTTTTTAATATGTATATTACAGTAGCTTTCTCATGCATACATAATCGATCGATATACTTACTTTATCGTTCGCTGTCAACTGAAAGAATCGTGTGTCTGGGAATTGTAAAATATAAACCTTAACATTCTTTTGCTACGCAATCAATCAATTGATCATATTTCTTCCGAATGAAGCTTAAAAAAATTACTAATTACTGGCTGTCTCAATACGCACGTAACTATTTAAACTTCCTTTGTGGTATAACTTTTTTTTAGAGGTTCGATATAATTATTGGCTGAAAGCAGCCATGTTATAACGAAACCTGTCAGAAGAAAAGGTGATGTAGTGAACGCAATACATTAACTATTCGCAATCCAACCAGCGCCACCTTAAGTGAATGACTAAGCCAGACAAAATATGCAGGAACATATGATGATTATTTTTCATTTTTTTTTTTAACAAATGTTCACCACTTATAAGTTCTACATCAAATTGACGCTTATGATGAGAGGAACACTAGTTTCAATACCCATAATCATTCAAAACGATTTTTTCTAAATGACACGAGAAAAAAATGTTAATGAATCTCTTAAAACTCTAATAATGCTTTTTGATAACTGGTAGCATATTTATATAGTCCGCATTTCGGTTGGTCCTGTAACTCTACCAATCTGCTGATAGGTGACGCTCTTCCAAAGTGCATTACGGTACGAATTAACGCCCTAACTTTCAATAGGTTTTAACTTCTCATACGTTTATAATGAACCGACGAATACGTTGTTAACATGCAAGTGCGTTCACAATGATCGTATGACGTTTTCTATGAACTATTGGTGAATCGATAGTTCTGCTCTTCCAAAAAGAAGTATAACATTACGTTACATTCATAATCAGCTCACCACGTTCATTAGAAAACTCGTTTATTGTTCGTTTCATCACCGTAATGAGCAAATAAAATAAAAAAAACCATGAAATTAAAAAAATACTTTTAAATCTCATCATTTGCGCTCAGGATACTATAGTAATCAAATGCTGTCGTAGCGCCATCGAAGCATTAATGTTTCAGAACCAGATTGTAGAGCCGAAACAGGCAAACAATAATCCACTCAGACTCTGTTTCCTTATTTACACACCGAATGGACGACGAAAGGTCGTTAAACTTGTTCATTTCTCTCTCCTCTTTTCCACAGTATAACATGTCCAGACTAGAGCCTCCACGTCGTCCGGCTACCTGAGTACATGCGCATTACTGTTCACGAGCCTCGTAGGTATCCCCGTGGGTGTGCGTGTGATACGAGTTACAGACGAAATTTCCATATTAGTCCTGTGACCGACTCTTATCCCTGGCCCACCGTCGACACCAGAAATCGACCAAGTGACCACTTTTTTACACTTACACAGGACTTTTTCAGGACGAGATGGTAGCTGTATAGGGTACTGATTCTTTCTTAACCCATATGAGTAAATATCTTGCTAGTTTGATCGGTTGACTCGGTTATCGATAAAAAAAATTGTGAAATTGACAGAACACACCAATTTACCCTATTTTGTATTATCTCAGTACAAGTAGTTGAAACACGTTGAGTGAGTTGTTTGGGGGGATTTTTCAAAGATCAGTTGCATTACATTACAGAAATAAGTAAAATGGACTTAGTTAATCATACAAATAAAATGAAAAGTAATGCTACTTGATTAGTTTATACTCTAAAAAAATATTTATAAAGACGGAATAACATTATACGTAATTTTCGAATATCCTTTACATTAAGTGTACCATGGCACATGGATTGAGAAAAAAAATTTTGTAATAATGTATAATATGATACGGCATTGAAAATAAAAATTTTCTGTATAAAAAGATTTGTGTAATTAGTGGCTACATAAATATTGCAAAAGTAATTCTCAGAGGGTATGTGAGCATACGTTTAATAAGACAAAAAATATGAACGAAATTGTGTTTTCCTTTTGTAGTTGGTACACTTATTGAATAATAAAATAAAAGTGAATATAAAAGTAGTCACAATAACTGAGATCGCGCGAAGCACGTTTAACATAACTAATATTCCAAACAATCGATTACTTATAAGCCGTGGCCTAATTAAGTGTTGAATCTAAAACGAAATATTTTAATTTTTTGTACCAAATGATGAAATTCAGAAGAATTCAAAACCACTTTTTCACTCTTAGAAGTTATAATACGGCTAGATTGTTTAAAGGAAAGATTTCACAATAAAATAAGTACAAATTATTTTGTAAAAACAGGAAAAAAATTCACGATTTGTATACAGTATCATGAATTTGCGAATGTTGTATCTTACGGTCTCAACTCAATCTCAGCTATTTTTTATGTGTAATATTGAAGTTTTTTCTTACTAGAAATGTATGAATAGTTTTTACAGATCCTTGTTTCATAAAATAACATCGAATCACAAAATCACATGAAAATTTAAGTGTTACATGTTTAGGACTTTGAATAAATAATTTGATGAAATAGTGGTGCCTAGTGCAGTACTTCCGCAATGCTAAACACAGCACCCGAGGTCACTGCAAATACTATATAATTGCATTAGTTAAATGCAGATGCACCAGGGCACAGAAAAAATCTTTATTTCTTTTTTATTCGTACTGTACTGTATTTTTTCCATAAAACCAGTATCCTAGTTATCCTTACTTTTTGTGACTGATCTCGTACGATACATTTAACCAAGGTGTAGGATATCATGCTATACTATTTTTACAAAAATACAAATAATGTGACTCGTTCAATTTCAACGAAGGAAAAAAACAGGACAGCTATTTTGAACGGGCGTACAAGTAATTTGTCTGCCTGGAAGAAGCGATCGAATCAACGGACGCTAAGTATTTTCTTTAAAAAAAATAGTTTGTTTTACCTCGATGCTCCATAAATGAAAACAACGAAGATTTCAAGTTGAGCCAGACTTAATTAAATGAAATAAATAATCGGGCTCATCAAGTTATATTTTTTTATCAATAAGTAGCAGTAAGGTGTGACTAAAAATATTGAATTCGATCAACAAAATATACTGCAAATTCGAAAACTACGCTACTCGCATTGCTCAACGAACATGTCAGTTTCCCAAACCCATATAGCTCTTTCCACCCCTCGTTCCCCGTTTCCTGATATGAATAATCGAATCACAGAATAATTCATCAACGCCAGCCGTACGTGCCGAATCGAGCCCTGAAAATTGCGGCGAAAAATCAAGCGAGCTTCGCTAGCCAGTTCACTCATTAAGATATCAGTGGTTTTAATTTGCAGAGAGGAACCGGCGCGACGAAAATGGCTGAGCGATCCAAAAAGGCAGAGAGAGAGAGAGAGTCCTTGCCTCACGTACCTCAGCCTACCCCCATTCATATTCCCGAGAAGGAAGAAAGGAAAGTTGAAAAATACAAAAGTCCGGGAGCCGTAGCCGGTCGAGTTGGGCAGGTGTTACACCCACGCGAGACGAGGGATGAGGGAGGGGGGGGCACAGCAGAGACGCAGGGGCGCGCGAGTGGAACGGAGACGAAAGTTTAAATCAATGAGAGAGAAGGAGCACGAGGGAGAGAGATACGTGTATACGTAGCTGCTACGAATTCCCCGGCGATCTGGCTTTTCATTTCGGAGGGCTGGTGTGTTCTGTGCTCTTCAATATCGAGTCGGCTCCGTGCCCCCGAGGGGCTAAGCCCAAGCGAGAGGGGAATAGCCCCGCCAGGGTGGGGTGGACCACCCGCTTGACGTACTACGCTCGGGATCGCGACGGAGCAGGAGGGGGGCGAGAGGGACCTCGCGGAGGTGGTTTTATTATTGATCGGCAACGCCACGCCCTCCGCGGACCGAAAGCAACGCCCCCCACGCTTTTCCCTCTGCAAGCTTGCACCCTAAAGTTGGCACACAACACATGTAGGCATACAAACATTGCAGCGTACAAAAATTAATAGGTACACCCTGCACCGATGCTGCATCCGTGTACTTGTGCCATGTACACATGATGATAATACGAGTACACTGGACTCGCAGGGGTAAAGGGTTGACGTGTCGACACTACCGAAGATTTTCGCGGCCGAGAAAAGGTGTAGTAGGCCCAGGTGAACGATTAACACCTGTACGTCCATTGATCTCACGATATAGCTGACTGTAGCTTATACGTGTCGAGTAAGCTCCGTAGCCGTCCATCCTCCATTGGGATGCGATCGATCAGCGATTGGTCCGCTAAATTGCTGTTTACTCGTCAGACGTGATGAAATTTTGCTGCCTTTTGAGATTGTCCGCCTTGCCAAGCCATCTTACAGGCCAATTACCAAAATTACGGTGCGAGCGATTGATCAGCGCCCAGGTACATTACACACTCGAGTGCTGAAATTTTCGCTGAACGTCTCTTCACAAGTAAGTATATCCATGCATGGTATATCCCAAATTGTCGGCGAGGCCGCTCTTTTCGTTTGCGTCACACCGAAATTTGCTCACCCGGACGAATTTCGTTTTCTCCACCGCCGACCTTGGATCGATCGCCTCGCGTCACTCGCGGCATTGCCGATGCTCCCAAGTAAGGAGCACCTGCTCGAGACAAGCCGTGGCACGAGCGATTTCTCGACACAACAATCACGGCGACTTTTTTTTCATGCATCTTGTTTTTTATTCGCATCGACAAGGAGCAGGAGCTAGGGTGTACTGTCTCTGACGCGTCACCTCGTCGCGTAATCATTGCAATAAATATGAGGGCTTACTTTTCAATTACTCGAACTCGAAGCAAATGAGCCGCGTATATGATACACGTATTTCGTACAATGTTGTTCAAATTAAACGAGAGTGTTTGCGCTGACACGTGGTACAGGTGTGATCTTACCTCCCCATCACCTGGATCAATACACTCGCGATGGAGCACAGAAAGAAAGAGAGAGAGAGAGAGAGAGAGAGAGAAGCGAGGAGGGGGGAGGGAGTAGAATTCCAATAAAGAAAGAGCCGATGACGCAGGAGTTCCAAAAGTAGTACTGCAGAGCAGAGCGCATATCGATCGTCGATCTCAAGCCCGATAAACGTATTATGTGTCCATGAGGTATATGCACAATTGCGCGCGCTCGCGATCCAGGACTTTCTACTTTTTTTTACCATCGCACCCATCATCGCGTTCCTTACCGATCGCGAGGAGTCGGCAGCTCATACGTGCTCTGCACCTGTTCCGCTCCTTCACTCTGTCCATCACCATTGACTCCCGAGTCCTTGCGTAATCGAGACCCGAGTGATTTCGACGATTCCCATGGCATGGAAACCACTACATACTTCCTCGTACGCAAGTTCACGTCCTGACTAATTTTTCACGCTTTACGCGTCTCGTATATTTCAGATGATTTATCGGCTCTTTTGCAACACCGTGTCTCCCTTCCCTCCCCCCCCTCACCGTCGTACAAGTGCATCCTAGCTTACTGTGGCTACTTTTGCACTCGAACTATGAGCTCTCTTTGTTTCTTTTTAGCAAACATTGCAGGCGTATCCTACTCACCTCTGAGCAATGTTGCCTGTATGTACCTGTTCACGTTAGACAAAAGCGGGAGTCCGTGGGCGCGTGTGTATTTAATATAATGTTGGCCACTTATAGCCACCACGCACTCACATACATACGATACAATTACATCTCTCGTATATCAATTTTTTTTCCTTTTATTTTTCTAAGATTATTGTGAAAATGACTTTGTTACGTGCATGTACCGACTCATCTATATTGGGCTTGTTTGGATATTTCATGGATCAACGATCATAACGGGCTAGAACAATCTATATTTTTGTAATTGCAGCTATTTTGTATACATTACATGCGTGTAAACACTATATTTCTACGTATGCACCTGCCTTTGCCGCTTTCTCAATGCAAAGGTAGTCGTACGTCATCGATCGCGCGAGCGAGGCGCCAGTGCTGCCACCACCAGGGCTTGTAGAAGTGGCATAATGACTGGTTATTTTACCGCTTTACTTAATGTTCTCTGCGCGTGCACGTACTTGTCGTACACAGTGTACGAGTCCCCGGTGATTTGCATGATGGCACGATAGTTTTCCGTGTGAGCCGACAGTTCCTGCGCGTGTATTTTCACGCCTACCCTCACATCCCGTGAACCAAAGTACCTAATCGCACCTCGGTCCAAGGTCCATGATGGATGAATTGCAGAAACTATCTCGTTATTTTTCGGGACCGTCGCGCGTCTGATCGATGTAATGTGCTCCCTTGCGCTACACCGGAATCCGATTTTTTGCTTCGATACCAACCCACCTACCTGTGTAGGTTTGACTTTCACGGCCGAGGATGAAATCGAAATTCCGCACCAGAGCTCCCTCGCGAGTGTGTATTGTCAGTTGTCCTTTCCAGCCCGCGTAAAGCGTGCTTTTTTATGTATTTTACGTACACGCAGGAGCGCAAGAGCACACACTTTTACGCAACTAGAGAAAGTTAAGCTGATGTTTTAAACTTTCTGTTCCTGGGTAATATGTTTTTTTTTTTTTACACAATGCAACGAGCTGTCATCGAACTTATGAATCAAAACGCTGTTCACCTGTTGAACTGTCGAAACGTCTTCTACTGCAGGGTGATTGATTACATAAAAATCTTTTGATGTCTTCAGATACATATCGACGCGATCTCTAATTTGATGTACAAATACATCTTTTCATTAGTTGTAATGAAGCAAGGCAATTTGCGTGAATTTTCGTGGCACAAGCAACACGAGCATAGAAGGAGGCTCAGATTTTTTTGCGAAATTTTTAAGGGCATTGAATCATTTATTATATTTTTGAAGCTGCCAGAAATGCGTACGAGTTTGTTTTTTTTTATTTTCAAGCGTTTTTTCGAGAAAAAGTTATGAAAATGTGGACTATTCAAAACGAGATATTACAAGAAAAGTGTATTTCTCATTTAAATGTTACTGTCACTTGTTACTTCTTTGAAATGATTTGAAAATAAAAATAAATTTCCTAAAAATAGCTGAAGATACCGATTGCATCAATGAAAACCGTTGATGCAAAGTTTCGAGTATTTAATACAAGTAACAACAAAGTCGTAAACAAAGTTTTCTAAGCATGCCATTTTTTTGTAAAAATAGTAATAAACTATCAGTATTGCACGATGAATTGTCTTGACGTTATTCTTGCCCATAAATTTGATTTACAAAATTCTTGCAAAATCGATAAATTTGGATAAACCTATTCCTTCGCAACTTTCTTTTTAATAACCCAATTCAAATTTTTATAAGTATTAACAAAGTTGTACGCTTGTCTTTTTACAAAAAATCACATCATCAAGTGTGACGATAAGTTTTGGTGGCATTTTCAGATTAACCTATGGGCATTTCTAAGAATCTTACCGTATATTTTCGTTGATACGATACATGGGTATGAGTTGTTAAAATTAACATTTACCAATATTTTTACATTATCAGAAAAAAACGAGTATTCGTCAATAACTGATCATTAGCTTAAAAAAAAAGAAGGAATATTGTTTTTAATAACTTTTTACGCCAAATGAATAACAATAATCATAAAAAAAAATACTTATATTTATAGTACATAATACTAAAGTTTTTATTTTCTTATTATGTTCATTTTCATTTTCCAAACCAATTTCATCGTCCACGTACATCTCAGTATGCACAGTCACGTTCACATGATTGTGGTTAGGAGTAGTAAATAGTAGTTATTATGATTAATTTAGTTCATAATACATGTCACAAACAACAAATTTAAAAGTTTTTGAACATACATACATAAAAACAAAATGATTTTTTGATCAAAATTAGGAATTACTAAGAATTAATTGTACTTTTATTTGATCTCATGTTGACTTGAGTAAAAGTACAAAAAAGTTGAGAAATGGCGTTCGTAAATTCATACCAAGGTGCTGCAGCCGTATCAAGTGAAGAGCCCTCGTACTTTTTAGTCACATACTATACACAGCAAGCTGCTAATAAGTTATAAAAAAAAAATAAATAATCAGTTGTTACGTAAACATTGTAAAAAAGTATTCAAAAACATCTTTTTTAGTGTCCTAGGGAACTTGATATTCTTGGTACTTTTTGGATGCAGTAAATTTATATAATGCAAACTGAGAATAACAAATACGAACTTCATTTTTTTTTGTTTAATTCCAACACATTTAGAATATACCTTAATTTCAATTAAAAGGTAAACCTAATCTTGCTCTCTCATAAGAGACCGTGTTAAACTGTCAGTATTTCATAATTTTTTTCTCGAAAATTTCCCCAGGTAAAAAATCTGAAAAAACTCATGTGCACTTTTAATATGCTCAAATACAAGATAAATTTTTTTTGGCACGTTTCTTCATTTTGAACTTTTCTCTCAAACCTCTTTAACATGAAAGCCAATGTTAATGTGAGAATTTTTCTACATTTAAAATGAAATGATTGACTCAACACTTTCAAAAAGAAATAAAAAAATGCAGTGCTAGAATACAATCATGGACAAGTTACAACTTTTTTTAGGTTGATATAATTATTTATTTTAATATGTGTGAGCCACCTTCATAAATTGTTTTATCCAAAACACACAAATTGACCCGTTCGTGTCTATAAGAAAGTTACAAGAATATTCTTACACTCAAAGTTATATCTATATGTCTTAGTACTGCACATAATAATATTATGACTTTACGGAGTACTCACCTGGAACCTGTTCACTTGCTGCAAATCACAGTGTAAAATATTGCACTGTAAGGCTTGGTCTCTTACAGTATTGAAGATACGACATACCAAACAGAAAATATCAACTGATGGCTTCGAAAATCAAGTTTACCATTATTGCTGTATTTACTTAGAGCTACATAAAATTAGATTTTTAATTTAGTCAACTACTTTATTTCATGTTACAAATGTTTTTGTTACTTGACTAATAGTACACTTAATTGAAAAGTCTGATCTTTCATAATTTACGGTTATGACGTATAACTATACAAAATGATCAACCTATGGTTTCGAAAACCATTTTTATCATGTATTGCTTTATTTTTTTTTTTACTGTATCGCATCCACATCGAATGTGCAGCATACAATCATAGATTTTCAAGGTTTCTCCTTAAGATTCATAAAAAAAGCATCTCTCAACATAAGGGTATACGATATCGCAAATTGATAAAAAAAAAGTGTGCAACATTGTAATGTAAATTTTATCGTTTTAATTTCATTCAATATTTTCAAAAGACAATATTATAACCATTTACAAATCAACTTGTTACATTAAGTGGTGTCGTGACACCATGTGTAAGGTATCAATAAAGATGTATTTTGTTTTACCGTGTCTAAATTTAGCTACACTTACTCTAATAAATCAAATCTAGTGATTAAAGCTCTACTTTTAAATTACAATTATTAGCGAAGATTATAGAAAAAATAAAAAATAAAAAAAATAGATACCATTAAAAGTAAGGATGAATCGAAGAACTTATCAATAAAATTATCGTAGGATATGGGTAATTCGTATGGGATAATGTAAAAAACCAAGTTTATTTATGTACAAAACACGAATTATAATTTTATTTGATAATAAAATCAAGTAAATAATTTGCGTTAAAGGACATTTGTACTTACAATCTTTAATGACGTTATTCTAATATGTACATAGACTTGAAATATTAATTAAACATTATTTACAAATTCTGTTGACTGTAATACAATCTACTTCTAAACTAAGCCACACTAAAAGATTTTAATGTTATAATACAAGTTATATTTTTTTTATCATTTAAACGCTGTATACTCTAAATATTAAAAAACAATGAACTTAAAATTATTATCGTATGAAAAAGATATAGATTTGTTCACTTTAACATATTCGTCACTCGATAAAGCTTAATCTAAAATGTCAGACGACATCCCTCGGTCAAAGAAGAAGGTACAAAAACAAAGTAACCCGTGTAAAAAAATAAGTCCAGCAAGAGTCTGGCCAAAGTCTCCATCATGTCTGGCATAAGTCTTGATTATGTCTGTCATAAGTCCTTACTATGTCTGGCAAAAGTCTGACTAATGAGAAAATGCCAGACTTTTTGACTTGTTTAAATTAAGTTAAACAATAATAGAAAAGTTTTTTTTTAATTTGATAGGTGTGTAATAAGTATTACATAAATAAATAAATCAAAACATGTTATTTTTAAATAATGTATAAACTTACTTCTATTAAATATTAACAATATTAAACTAATAATTTAGTCTTGGATCCTCAATTTGTCAGTGAACAATTTGCATATTAACAAGTTTCTTTTAAATTTTTACGACTCATTTTGCCTATCATTTAGTTCTATAAGATAAGGGTTATCTCTATTAGTTATTATGTACATTAAATTTTGAATATCGTCGATGGATATATCAAAAAATTAGGATTTTCATCCGCCAACAAATAGATAAATGGTAAACGAGCATCAAGTAGATTACAATTGTAAGCAATTTCAACCTTATATTTATTAACTATTGCATCCTTACAAATACTTGCACTGCAATTCGAACAATCACTATTACAAATATATCTGCAAACTTTTACAAAATAATGAACACATGCAAAATGAGTTTCAGCATTGGAAAAATACCTAATTACATGTGATTTTTTTTTTTTTTTAATATACAAAAGGGAATCGATAAGATGATCATCTTTCAGTAGTCTATAACAAATGTGAATCTTATCTTCTTCAAAATTAACGTTTCTTAGACAGTATAATACATCATTTGGAACAGCTGACATTTTTTTATTTACTCCAACGATGGATGAATATTTGTCTATTTTTTGAGCTTTTAATCGAGACTTGCACTCTAATTTTTGGTAAAATAAAGTAACAGCCGAATTTTGGGTTAGAAAGTGTTTTAAATATTTGTTATTTAAAAATAATGATATGGAGGAATAAATTTGTAGTTCAGCATATCTCGTACCATGAACAATAGCTTTAAATTTAAAATTCTATTGAGAATTTCAAAAGGAAAACACGATGTTACCCACAGAGGGCAAAGTCGCTCAACAATATCAAGTAAGTGCAACATCCAATGGATATTAATGCTCATATACCTTTTTCTGTAAAGAAGCTGAAACTGCTTCACATATCCGTTAAGTAATAATCGTGTTTTATTTATCATTCCATAAAAAATACTTTTCTGTGTTAGCAGATTGATAGCAAAAACTAATAAAATATGATGGTTCATATATCTTTCATCCATTAAATCAGACGGTAGGGGAATACTGTTAACTAATAAAAAAAGCCTTAACTCAGTTGCTTTCCAGTAAGCAAAGTCTGAAACCGATCGAGATAATCTAGCAACAGAGTTTAATGGACAAATCGATGATATTCGAGAATGATTTTAATAAATTTACTAAGAGATGCTGGGTGATCATGATTCTTAGAATCAAACCAAAACCAGCCTAATTTTTTTGTAACACCAACGTATACACAGTGAATAACGTCAGTCGCTGTTGTTTCTATGTAATTATACACAATTTTTGATAGTGCTGTAGGCCCTTTTACGCCAAACTTTTTTTTCAAGTCATTTTCTTTAGCAAATTCCAAGCATTTTTTATATGTACGCATTTCTAATTTCTCAGTATATGGATAAACACGAACATTATCAACTTTTTCATCTTCACTTAGACAATTTTAGCAACCATATTCGCTGTTAAACTGTTTCATGTTTAGAAGAAGAGATTTTGCGGGTAAGTCCCAAGTTCCACATAAAACTATGCCACGTACTTTTATTGAAATTTAATTTTTAAGATGTAATGTAACTCCTCTATATAATTTACAAAAACTTTCATGTAAGGTGTATATAACCACGTTAGGGGCTAGTTTGGTTGGTCCAAACCATAAAACAGCCAAAATCACGTTTTCTTTCTTAGATCTTTTTACGTATGGAAGCTTATTAATAACTAAATAAAAGGGCCAAATACTGTATTTTGATGAATTATACAGAGGTAGCTGATCAGTATTCCACGTAAATGAAATATTATTTTCAACGGAAAAAAAGCATGCAACTCTTTATATACAGAGCCATCATAAACATCTTCTAAATTATCATCATTAACTTTTTTTTCGCTCGAATTTGTAATTTAATAATTCTTGAAATGTTCTTTTTTTGAATAATTTTTCTAACTGTTTATTTATAGTAATTTCAATAAAATAAGAGTTCTTAACGTTTTAATGACAACTCTTACAATACTCATGTTCACTGCTTTGCTTAATAGTAAAACAAACTGAACATTAATAATTCCTATTAATTTCGGTTTGAATACTACTAAAAACTTTTTTTAGTTTGTACACAGATTTCATACATAAATTAGGTTTAATGCAGTGAAGAGAGATGAGTGACAGAATTTCTACGAAATGCACATCTGTTGTTTTAAATCGTAGTACTAATGATAATACTGCTAGCATATATTCTGCCAAAGTGATTGGTGCACCGTCATAGAGCAGTTTTTTTGCATTTTCTTCAAAAAATAAGTCATCAACTGGGTTATCTTCGTCGCTTGCCCAATCCTCGTCACTTTCACTTGAATTTTCATCTATGCTGTGTACAGATTTATCACTAGAAACTTCATTGTCATCAGAAGATTCACAACTTGCTGTTGTGCTCGATGTAGGGGTAGGGATTTCGTTACTTGATGCGCTCCTTTCGACACTCGATTCATTTGCGGAATTATCAGATCCACTGATATGTGATAGTACGTGAGATTAAAAGAAAAGGCTTTTTATTTTAATCGTGCTTATGTGAAAAAATGTTGTATTTTAAAACCACGCAATCAAATAAAAACCGAATACTGTCCTAATCAGGCAATTATAGTAAGCTCACGGCAATATAAAAAATGTACTTTTGTACTGCTATAACATAATATAATCTGACAACACTTTTATTAGTCAAATTCACCACAGTATTTCCTTTAATAAATTATTATTTAATAAACAATCAGATTATATAAACATACTGATTTATTCCCATGCTGAATGTACTCACAATGATTATTTTTAAACTCACTTTCTTCGGTTTCATGCATGCATTCCTCTACACTGTTACATGACGTATCTGAATCGGACTCGGAATTTTGATTTTGTTGATTTTTTCGTATTTTGTATCTTTGACTCATGCTGTACTCTTTATAATTTGGTTCTTTTTGGCATTTTTTTATACAATAAAATAATTAATATTAGATGTTTCGGGTAAAAAATCTTTTTTTTCAGTTTTTAGTTACTACAGAGTAATTGCATTTTTTTCAATTTAATTTTGGTTATGTATGAAAATTACGCGTACTATTAAAAATTGAAAGCACACACAAAAAACATCAACATGGCTACATTCATACAAGCTCAAATATTTGATGCAACATATAAAATTGACAAATCTAACTACAAAAGATTACGCTCGATCAATCTCGTTTAGTTATAATAATGTATTACTTAGTTTTATGGAAAATTAGTCCAGCAACAACAAGTATTGTAAATGATAAAGTGGTGAAAGTAAAAAAAAAGTGTAATCATGGCGAAATGGGGCTCTAAATGGTACGAGGCAGAAATATTGCAAAGCAGCGGTTAGTTACGTTAAACAATTTTTATCTTATTGACCTTAATTTCCTTTTTTCACTAAATTAACCTAAAAGTTAACTTTTTACATTGTGTAACTATAACGGACTTGAGTTTTTTAGAAAAGATTATGGTGGATCCCGATGGAAAAGTTATAAATCCAGTGATTCGCAAGTCGCTTCCAAACGAGCTTGCTATGGATAAGAAAAAGGCTGCTCGACATGAAAAAGAAAAAAATGCTGCTCATCTACTGGCTGTACAAGTTACGAACGAAAAAATATTCGAGAAAAAATCTATATTTCAACAAGTCAACGCTGAGAGTGAAAGGTATGTGCTAAATATAAATTATAAAGTTGTAAATTATGCTTTGTTATAACGTACCACGGTAATAGTGTTTATTACAGGGGGGGGGGGTAAATAGGAAAGAATGACAAAGGACAAAAATTAGGGTAATGAAAGCGAGATAAAAAAAAGATAAAATAATGATTAAAACCAGCACAATACGTTGATTTATATTTTTCGAATATTCACAGTGATATTTTGTTTTTATTAATGCAGATAATCACCATGAGGAGTGCCAATCTGAGTATGAAAATGATTTTAAAAATGAAAATAATGCACTCCCTGGATCCACTAAGACCTCAGCCAATACAGGTATTATAGAGTTTTATATAACAAAAAATCTAGTTTTCCTACCTCGGGCGTTTTTGAGAGGCTGGTGTGCCCTCGGTAGGAAAAATAGCGTTCGCCATATAAGCGCCATCGCTCCGGGGCTACCTTATGCCCTCGGGCCCTGCTTCGAAGGTCCCTTGGGCCGCAAAATAGCCCCGGAGACGATGACACTTATCCGACGAAAACTACTATTTTGTAGTATGAAGTCTTTCGTGAGTCTTGAAAAAAGTTTGGTGCTCACAGTGTAGACAGGTTGTGCTCCGAGCGCTGGGCTATGTGGTGCAGCACGCGGATCAGGTGCGATAGCAGCGTGTAGTTTGCCCTCGGTAGACGGTTCAAAACGCTACAAACCAAACGAACGATAAATAAATGGAGAATCGTATATGATAAGGTACCTCCATTGTGGTAAAAATATCATGGACCGTACATTTTGATCGTCTTGAGCCGGTCTGGAGACTCGAGGCTGACCATCCACAGGGAGAAGAGGTGGCAAAGGAAAACTAATTGAACGTAGAGACTAGTTTAGCAACTTTTTTTGCAGGTAAATACGTACAAAAAAATTACCATAATATTTCTAGGTTCAGAGAAGCCTTATCGTATGCTTTTGTCTTCATTAATTCTACTTAATATTACATCCTCAATTTATAGCCACCTTTATTATTTTTTCCAAACTTTTCACCATCCTAATTTGTACTGTTCCGAATTTTAATCATCCATGTGTGTAAGGCATAATCAATTTTACACCTTAAAACGTACTATAGATTCACCCTGTCGTACTATTGCAGCTTCTCCAGTAATTTACAAAATTATTCGTAGAAACTACAGTAGAATTTGTGTACACCTTACATGCCCTCTAAACATCGTCTCCAGTTGTTTTTTTGAACATGCGTCAATACTCTGGGATTCGTAATTACTAGAGTAATATAAATATGCTTTTAGTATCGACACGATTACTTCTTAAGGTAGTAACTTATTGTGTGAGGTATTATCTAAGAAATCACGAAGTTAATATTGGTCTAGGGACTCTATTGCCTAATATTTTGTAGTAGTGTTTCCTCGTTTTTTCTCGTTAGCTCTAGGCATCGTTGAGAGAAAAATTAAAGTCTTCGAAGTATACCTCTCAAGAAGGTCCAAGCAATTTGCGGACTTTGAAAACGGAATGATTTCGCATGACTTATTAAGTATCGTGAAATATATGTACCTACTGACAATCAATGAAAACAATACGTAGCCATTATAAGGAAAGGAATCGTCGAGTGTCTACAGGAAACAATAAACACGAGCTGTATTTTTCTCCAAGATGCGTATCTCTTCGCATCAATAATGGGCACATCCACGGATGAAAGTAAAAATAATAAATTTTCCCGCCAGGCGATTCATGTTTTGCGTTTCAAACAGTTGGAAGCGGCTTTTTATATTGCATATTTATAAGTATTCGAACGGATACGTAAGTGTGCATAGTGCTATGGGCACTGCGTGGCACGTGGCTGTGCAGCGATTTTCTCCGCTTTCCAGTACGCCTGGGCTATCGAGTATATTACATTTGTGACTTGTGATTGTTTTTTTTCCCCTCACGAATCACCGGACGTTTTCGCTTCGACTGCACGAGTGGCATCTCTGCAAGCGGTTTCTCGATGCCTGGATTAATGGAAATCGTGGGTGTGCAATAAAAGTTGGGAATCTTCATGTTTTCCGGAATGCTCGTTATTTTCAGAAAGGCTTCGTTTGGTAAACCTATTATTATGTGCTTACTTTGGTAATTACGTATAAGTATTTTGTTTTATTACTTGATTTCAATACATTACATTATTTATGAAAGAAGAAAAATAAAAAAAAGCATTCATATAATAATGTTTTCATAATTTCAGGCGCACTTTTTATCTTTCATCTGAACACTATCGGATGGACGATTAATATTACTATCAAGTATAATGTATTTACTTTTTTTGTCAGATGGTTTTTTTAGGTGGTTTTTTTTTAACTTTGGACGTTTGCTGCACCGCCGTGTTTGCAAGAGAAGCCGCAACACTGATGTGCATCCGTCAACCAAACGTCATCATCGTACATCACTTTCGTATCACTAACTTGATTCATTAAAATTTATTGCAGCAATTTCATGCGATTGAATAACTACCTCAGCGACCACATTCACTTGTACAGCGCCACGTAAATGACAGTTAGTTTGAGTCGCAGATGCCGCAGCCTTGCAGCTACTGCTGCTGCATCAAGAGCAATTTCGGAGATTCCGATATCTGAATTCAGTCTTTGAAGCACTAGTATCCCTGGTAGAAAATTACTACATTAACTGGCTAGAAACTCGTCAACGTACATGCGTAAATGGGCTTATAACATGTTGACGAGTTTCTAGTCAGTTTATGTAGTAATTTTCTACCAGAGATGCTGAAATTTTTTCTTCTAAGTTTTGATATTTTCAAAAATCTGAATTGAGCGGATATTCCATGCGAGTTTGAAGAGAAAGTAACTGCATAAAAACAATGAAGATATTTCAGTCTTTTTTAATCAATATAAGTAGAGTTTTTGTCATTCGAAACCGCAAAAGTGGTCTCAAAAAATTGAGCTCTTGTCTTGCAAAACCTGTTCAGCTCTGAAGAGCGACGCCCTCGGTGTTTCATATACTTGTGACTCCAAGTTTACAATTGTAAACTTTAAATGTGCGAACGACACATTTTGAAATGGATTTCGTACCGACGTTACCTCATCAGTTGGTCTTAAAAACTCGTACATTTCTGGAGGGGTGCGATTACGTGGATCGAGTCTCTAGGAACTTGACAGACTCGTTATAAAAGCGTACGAGTGAAAAAGCGAATCAAGAATGTATTTTCTCCGTCCCTCTCGAACTTGCACGGGTTCATGGCGAGTCCGGCAAGTTCAAGACCTCCGTGCAATCGAACTCTGTAAGTGCGCTATCAGAAAGTTTGATTACATTAGATACGAAACTCTATCTCTGAGTGTCAGTGCAGTGCTTATCCACGAGGTAATTAAGTATTGTAATTGTTACCACCCGATGGAGTTGAAGGGCTGAGAAGAGAAATTGAGCTAAAACTGAAAAAAGGATGGAGTGTAGTCGGAGGGGATGTATGAATGTATAGGCACCTACTCATGTGCACATGGTGCACATGCTATGCTCACAGTAGCACTACGACCGGCGTGTTTACCTTCAGCGCTCATTACCGCAGGCGCGCACTTTCACTCGCAGTGCGAGTCAAGATCGGCACACTACACGATCGATCTGCAACAGAGAAAGCCCCTCTTTTTTCTGTACACATATGCATTGTATGGGTACCGGTATAGTATGGTGATTGCCGTGGCTGCGCTTCTTCCTCGCGCTCTCTTGTCTACGTGCCGTACATGTATATAAGTATACCTGCACCCACCCGCTGATATATATATATATATATATATATATACACACACCACTGCCGTGATTCCTGCAGCGGACAGACGAAGTCTGGCTTGGTGCCTGCAATGTACATAAGCAAGTAGTATATGTATGCACTCATGTCCCATGCGCCTACTTGCGCATTTGTCTGCGATGCGATGGGAGCACTGCGCTCGAACAATGACGCAGCTCTCGAGCTGCTTTTCTCAACTTCAGGGAAGAGCACAGCCAACGAGCAAGTGTATTTTTCCTTTTTTTCTCTCCATTTCATTTCTCTCTCTCTCTCTCTCTTTCTCGCTTGTCCATGTGTCTCTTGCGCGCGAGTACATCCTCCTCCTCCTCCTTTCCCCCCCGCTCTCTTTATACGTGCACAGCGTTACAGTCTCGGCTCTCTTGAATTCTTAAATGAAAGGCCAGCGCTCCCGCGCGTAATTGTACGGCGGTGGGAGCTCGCGTACGCGGAGGAAGCTAAAAAAATAATGAAACCAAGGGAAGCGACGGACTCGAATCGCAGGTGATACAAGAGAAGGAGAGAGGGCACATATTATTAATACACGTTCAAGTACTCGGTGCACGCTTGTGCAGTATATTATCATATAGCTCTTACAGCTTGGCGTATCGTGTGCTCGGATAGTTCGCCAACCTCCTTTTATGGTATTCGGTGCGTGCGTGAGGTATACCAAAACGCTTGAAGCACCTGCGCTGGGTAAAATTGGCGACACACGGGATATATACTCAAAGATGAGTAAGCTGTACTGCTTAGGCAAACGTTGATAGTGAACGAGTAATTTTGTGGATGTACGCGGGTCTAAAAAAAAAGTCTTCGAAACAGCTGACACGGCTGTGGTAAATATTTATGCGCTATCGTTTACCGTCCTCACTCACAAAGCATATATGTACTACGAGCGTTTGACGTAATTTGTATTTTTATCGATAAAACAGTGACAAAATTTTTTAATAGTCAGTAAAATTTAGGTTAGTTGATGGATATCATACGAGTATTAACAGATGAGATGATACTTTATCTTTATTTCGATGTTAACTATATGAATTTTGGCACCATGTCGAGGTGTTGTACTAATGTGCTACGCACCCAACGAATAATAAATAATGAAACTGCTGTACAAACAGGAACCGACTCGCATTGAAGCTCAAGCTTTCCCCTTCGCGAGCATAATCGCACGTTCGTGCATGGATTATACAGTTATCGATTTCGATTAATCGCATATTCCATTAACAAAAGCGGACACGTGTCTCATCTGCGAGTCATTTATCCATTAGTATTAATGAATTGTTTTTTTTTTTTTTTTTTTTTTTTTTCGTCTACTGGATGTAAGTTTAGAAAAAAGTAGACTTACACTTCTCCGGATAAGATGTACCTATAGGCAAACAATTTTGTGCATTACATGAATATCTCTCTACAAGGAAAAATAAATTCTGTTTCACGGGAGAAAAAATAATTCTCAACCATATTACACGGCAAGCATTTTTTCCATTGATAATATTCCAACTTTGAGGAGAACAATAATATACCTTGAGATTCATTGTAGAAACTAACGTGATGGTGCCGTGAAAAGTTCAGGCTTGATTGAAAATGATAATGTGTTGGAAATCGACAGTGCCGTGCATGTGAACGCGAATTGAGATAGCTCTCCGTTTTATCGAGACGTCAATACTTTGAGCCAACAGCACAGCCGCGCGCAAGGTTGGTACACTATGCGAGTCGGCAATCAACATAAAGCAACGTTGGGAAAACAATTTGTTGCCGCTGCTGTTGCCATAAGCGTCACTTGAAATACCAATGTCGGAGTGCATGTGCATGTAGGCAATAGCCATATAGCCAATCTCGTATACGCTCTGGAGTGTGTACCTACACTTGGTAGGCGCTGGTCTTTCGTCAGCTGTGGATCACTCATCTTTGGGATCCTAGCGTGCACGTGTTGCACACAAGACGACAACGATCATTAGAAATGATACTCGTGTCGAGCACCGTTGATTATATCGAGCCAAGACAAATTGTTACACCATATTGCCTGTAACGGGTCAGCTCGATGGGCGAAAAGATGCGGGGAAAAAGTAAATTCGAATGGCGCGCTCGCACGAGCTCGAGCCGTTGCATCGACCTGTGGATATGTGTGTGAGTTACACGCTGGTAAAAGTTTGTACGTCTTGGAAAAAAAATTCGTCATCTTTAGTGTGTTTCTCGGCTAGTCAGAGAAAAACTTCGGCCTCTACAAGTGTAAAAAAAGACAAGAAAATTGCAAAGTAATTTCGTTTACTTTCTGGACGCTACGATAAAGAATACAGAATCATAATTTGTGTGTCTCTTTATTACATAGCTGCAGTTTTATGATTATTAGAAACTCACATCCTATAGCTCCGCATAAGAAACGTGTACATTTATTTATAAAAAAAATAATATGACACACGTAAAATGAGTAATACATAAGTAAAAGTACATATAAGTAATAGAAACATCGAGTATTAGAGTTTATGTGGTCGATTTTCCTTACTGTAAAGCAGACATTTAAAAAAATTATTTTTTACATGGATATAACAAGTAAAATGGCTTATAGTATTTTCATTACTTTAAAAAAATAGTTTACGATAAAGAATGCACGATCTGATTTTTCGCCTTTCTTCCTCAGACTACGATGGATTATTTATGCTAACATTAACTATGTATTTTTCTTTAATGTGAGAAAAATGTATGTCAATCCTTTTGGTTGCAAAGAAAAAGGAGTAGAATGAATTAATCGTTGCAAGTGAAATAAGGTAGTTTAAAATTGATAGAATAAGTAACGAGTAGTTTTATTTTACAATTTTTCTTTTTTTTTTTTTTTTTTAATGCAATTTATACTTAAAACTCTCCAAAGTATATAAATATGCAGCCCAATTTTGCTATCATTAACTGCGAGTGGGAAACGAAAGACGAAAAATCAGATCAAGCATTCTTTATTGAACACCTGATGTTACGCCGTTCTCCTTCAATTCTAAATAAATCTTGTCGAGTTTGGGCTTGAATTATTCTTCGAAACGTCAAGAATGTGCGTCACCTCCTCTTTTTCTGATTCCTGAAAAAAATAAAAAACGGAGTAGTCTTTGAAATTACAGTTAGAAGTAGTTAGGAGAAAGAGTCTAAGAAATAAGTTTTGAGACCTCAACCTATGGCTGTACAAAGCGTTACCTACTCTAAAAACACTCTGGCAGAAAAAAAGCTCTATCATATTTTTTAGATAAATCAGAAATAAAGCTCCCATGGACTAGATTAATCCTGAAAAAAGTTGCATTCAATGTATTAATTGGCAAATTTTTTACGTATAATTACCGTACATCTGTATTAAGGACGTTGCCTATACCTTATGCAATGAACAGTCACCATGGGTGTGTATCACGAAACAAGCTGCTGTATCCAGTTTCTCACTGAACCAGCAAAAGTCACGTTTTAGTGAAAATGTAATGACTCTTAGGTCAGACGTATCCGATAAGTGGGAAATCTTGCAGCAGTATGGGTTGAGTGCGTTCAAGCGAGCCACTAAAAATCAATCTCCTGGCGAAAAGCTGTTTGGTTTCGTCTCGTTTGAGAAATATTTGCGTCAGGGAGAATCGATGGCTGGTAGATAATTAATTATTGCAGCCGCAGCAGAAAGAGCGAAGCTCTTGAGCCATTGGCGGCGCGCGCGAGCTAGTGAACCGGTAATTGCATGCGCTGCAGAGACATCTGCCACATTCACGCGAGCCCACCGCCAGATTGACAACATTGGAACGATATTAAGATGCTTCTCTCGGTCCCTCCTTCTTTCTCTCTCTCTCTCTCTTTACAACTTCTATCGAGTTATTTACTGTCTGGTGTGCTCACAGTAATGCACACACTTGCGTTTAGGCTGTACACATTTTAACGACTCATGTGTCTCATGAATCGTGTGGGAACGCTGTGAGAAACAGACACTAATTTTTTTTAATTAAAAAAAAATATATTTTTCTCCGCTCGATAATGTGCTTAGTTTGGCAAATTAGCCTAAAACTATGGATGATTCTTAAATAACTATGCTACCAAGACAGAACGTACCTCCAAGTACCTCCGAGTTCCGCCAAGTTCCAAACAAGCCATAATACAGTGGTATGGCGTAATTACACGCAATTTTTAAAAAATCAATAATTTGATTTTTTTTTAAATTAGAGGTATGCACTTTGTGATCAGTCAAAAAAGAATCGACTTATTGTATCGTTGATAATTTTTTATCAATTTGAGCCCATTGAAGTTTAAGCCAAAAATATTGGCGTTTTGTTTAAAATTTTTTGAGGTTAGCATTGCTTAGTAAAAAAACGTGTGCTCAGGCAAAGCGGGTTGCTTAGTATCCGATTTGCACTGATATTATTTGTTACTTTTTTTTTTTTTTTTTTTAGATGGTGAGTAAATGTGAGAAAGAAACAGAGCAATTTATGTCACAAATAAGACATTTGCTTCACTAACTTTAAAAATATTGTTTACTATTTTCAAGTTTTCAAGTTACCAATTCAATAATCACTTATATCTAAATATCGCTATATTTTTATAAGCAAGTCTCTTAAACTATTGAAGGGTGATTAAATAAGACTAAAATTACCAATTAAATAATTAAACAAAGCATATTTTCCTTCATTGTAGTGCCTACCCGCTTTGCCTGAACGGATAACCCGCTTTCGGCCTCCCCCACCCCTCGGGTAAAGCGGTTTTTTCATGGGTCTCTTTATTTTTAACAATAGATCAGAAATTAATAAACAGTGACCCAATGTTGCTTATTTATTTCACAGTTCTGTGTGCCCTCTATTAAAAAAAGAAAAAAAAATAGAATTGATCATTATCATCTTACAAATATTAAATTTTCTGGGCTTTAAACGTTAACTAACCCGCTTTAGACCACCTTTCCCCACAGGAAAATCTAGAAAAAGGTATTTCGTGTTTTTATTTGTAAAAAGCTCGAATTGTGTACGTATTTTTTTTTTATAATTCGTAACAATCTAATGTTTTTGGTCACTATTTACGAACGTATTTTTGTCGTTTGAACATCGATTTGTCGGTAGAAGTCATAATGATAATAAATAATTATAAATCCATCCTTCCATAAATTAATAATCTATAAATAATCATAAGTGTGTGTTATACAAAAATGTTTGCGAATAAAATTAATTGTTCCAAAAGTGGTACGAAGCACAAAAGCTAGAAAAATAAAGTGTTGGAAAACTCTAAAAAGGTAAAGAAAATGATGGCAGCGCAACCGAACGTAATCTGTACAATCAATTCGCTAGACAAATAACTAATTTCCATTATTTCAGTCTCTGCGCTTGCAGAGAAAAGAAGCCCGACTCATCCTTTCCTCGAGTCGAAAAAAATAGCACTCGCCAAGTCACGCAATCAAAATTTCAATTTCAGCGACGATTCCGGGCGATCTATTTCACCTGTGACTCTCAAAGCAGTCCAGCAGCAGTGGTAGCAGTCGATTCACAGAAATGCATGAAATGACAATGGCGACCCACTGTATACATACACACAATGTGCTCGTGTCCATAATACATAAACGCTACCAAGTGAAGCAATTTCCAACGACACTTTCGATTCTTCGTCTATCTACCGAGTATCTCTTACGTAGACTCGCATAACGACTGATCTTCGCGCAGCAGGTAATTAATGTTTTGTGTTTCCTGGTTGACTGTGTTGAGTTTTGAACAAGGAAAGAAAAAAAATGTACGTATATTTGTATAAGGATCAACGAAAATCTTGGACTGTAGCTCTCCGTTGATCCAAAATACCTACAATTTGTATCGAATAATTTTTCATAGATATTTAGAAGTAAAATCTATTAGTTCACTTGTAGAAAATTTTTAATCGTATGAGAAATGCGGGACAGGTTGTACTATGCTTAAGTTGGAACTGTCGTATATCAATTGACCTAAAAGAAATTACAAATACAACTTAATGTTCATCAAAAAGTATATCTGATTAAATTTTGTGGACCTATAGGAAGTATATAAAAAAGTTATTAACATTTCACATTTCACATAGCGTAGAAGAGCTGTACCTGCGGTGACTAAGGCAGCACAGTGATTTCGTGATAAGCAATGATTGAGTGATGAATTTGAAGCTTCCTAACGACTCAACAGATTACCGCTCTGAAAATCCAAGGTCAACGATATTTTCGAAAAGGCATACACAAAAATGTGCCAAAAAATAGACGTGATGTGACGTGACATTGTTTTTAAATTGTTTTTATATGATAGTTAGGTCGGAAATTTCGTACCCATACTCTCCGAACAAAAACAAGTGGCTAAATTTATGCAAAAACTGCGTTTTTGCATTTAAAGCACGACTGATTCGAGGTAATATATTACTATTATTACCACACTGTGTAAAAAGTTGGTACTGTTCGGTGTAGGGTTGGTAAAAAAATGTACACATTCCCACGGGATGAAAAAAAGAAAGCCTTAGAACACAATGATTATCGCCCTTAACTTTGCATTGAGTGTCAATCGTATATATTCTGAATAAGCTAGTATTATATCATTTTTTACGATTTATGGCGTTAATTTTATCTTGCAGACATTAATTCTAGTTTAAAAAAAGTTACTGTTTTTCAAGATCTATGAGTCTTACGTTAACTTTGCAATCGGAAATGTAAATCAAAAAAACAAGTAAGTTAGATAGAAGAAAACGATAAATTCACAATTTCTCGTCATTTTTACGATTCAGAGCCCAAATTTAATATTATAACTAAATATGTTAAATACAAAAAAGTTATATTTTGATGAGACCTTCAACTATCACGTTCAATTTAATATCTCAAGTGCAAAACAAAAGAGTTGGATTGGGGAAAACGACTTGTTATTCATTTTACAAGCACTTTTCGGCTCATAGAGCATGTGCATGACGTCCTAGGTAAAAATGTTTTACACGAAAAGTTGTATTTCAATAAGATTTACAACTTTTACGTTTAATATCATAATTTAAAGTAAAAAACAAATATGTTAGGTAGGGAAAAACTACGTTTTTGCGATTTTTGAGCACTTTTTGATTCACAGAACATTTGAGTTACATCCTGGACGAAAATTTTAAATACGAAAAAGTTGTATTTCAAGTATATCTACAACTTTGTCTTTCACAGCAAACCTCGAAAATATCACGTTATAAAGTTATAGCCAAAAAACTATTTTTTTTCATTGAAAGTACCATCTTAAAACGACTGCCATTTTTTTTCTAGAAAAGGAATCCTTACGAATTTCAAACCATCACGTAAGACATAAAAAATGAAGCTATTTTTCAAATTTCAGCCTAATCTGACAAAAACTGCATGAGTTAGTCAAAAAACTTGATTACGCCCATACATACATACATACATACACCCCTGACGCTGAGATCCGTGAACACAATTTTTTTTGTATCAAAACTTTTTTTACACAAAAACAATTAGTTTTAAAGGTACTTACACTTTTTGCTCCGGCAAAAATATAAGGCACTCCTGAGTATCAGTCATGCCTAAAAAACAACACGGAATGAGAAAAAATACGATTCCGAAAATTCTTCACACACTGTTTTAGATCTAGGTTGCGACTTTGTTTTTTGCAAACAAAAGCATTTTGCAACTTCGGACTAAAATAGTCGAAAAATAACTAAACGTCTTGAGAAACATAACTTTTTTTTTTTTTTTTTTTTTTTTTTCGTTTAATACGTCAGTATCTGTCCAACTATTAGCGACTGGAACACAGTACTTCATTCCTAGTCCGGGAGCCAGGGGGGTTCCCGTAGCCGTTGGGTGTCGGCGAACCAACCCAAGTTTTTTTCATGTATTTTGACCCCCTGAATCCGAATAGCAAGGGTGGGAAGCCGAAAAAATGGCAGGTTAATTGTTATTAACAATTTTTGTTAACAAACAAAAAAATTGAGTTTTTTGATGGAAAAAAAACTTTTTTGTATTCTTTAGATCATTTTAAACAAAAAAGGTGTCTTGCTAATTTTTGCTAAAACGCTTAGATTTTCCGTAAAAAATTCCGAAAGTTTTGAAAATCGCGTTTTTTACGATTTTCAAACGCATATATCTCCATTGTTAATTAATATTTTTAAACTCTTCAGGTCTCCAAATCTTCGTTAAACGTTGCTTTTTTTAAGTGCAATAAAATTCATTTGATTATATTACGTAGTTTTGAATCAGTGACTCACCAATTCCAGGTATTTTTTAGTGCAATGCACTGTAATCTGGGCGCTGGGGGCAGATCCGTGGCTGATTCAATTCTGAGATTTGACTATTTCACTTTGTTTTTTGCAACTTTTTCAGTTTTTATTTTAAAATAGAATCGTGTTAGTAAAGTAAAAAAAAAAAAAATGTTGATTCATTCGTTAAAATTATTGATAAGCGGGAAAAAAAATTTTTTCTCGTTTTTATTAAAAAAAAAATAATCAATACATTTTTAAAGTCTTTTCATACAAAAAAGACTCCACGCTATATTACTGTTGAACTTACAGGTTTGTTGGAAATACTGCTTATTTTTGTTTGTTTATTCGAATGTAATCGTTATTTCATTGCAACAAAAAATTGTACATCTTTAAATATTATTCGAATATAAATAAGAAATAATTCTCTGAATAAAATTTCTTTAATCATTCATACTTAAATAAGAATCGTACAATGCAATGTATTTTAATTCATTATGGTATTACTCTCATTTTTTTAATATATTTTTCATTTACTTTTTTTTTTTATTGAAGATGAAAAACTACTTTTCGGCATATTTGTTCTTGCATGTATCATCTTTTTGACAACTGCAAAATGAACAGCACGGAATTTCTGATGAAACACATAAGCAGTTTTTTGTTTTACACACTTTGCACGTGCAATTAGGGATTAACTCATGAATAGGAGGCAAGAAAATTTCAACTTTTTGTGGATAAAGTTAATCACCTTCAACCTTAAATCCGAACATCAAAGGATCTAATGATTTAGAACTTTTTTCTAAACATGTTACTTGGAGATGGGATATGAAAAGGGACCGTAAAATGTGTAATCTAATTGAAGCACTTGTTGGGGGCAAATCTTCCTTATCAATAATTTTAACGAATGAATCAACATTTTTTTTTTTTTTACTTCACTAACACGATTCTATTTTAAAATAAAAACTGAAAAAGTTGCAAAAAACAAAGTGAAATAGTCAAATCTCAGAATTGAATCAGCCACGGATCTGCCCCCAGCGCCCAGATTACAGTGCATTGCACTAAAAAATACCTGGAATTGGTGAGTCACTGATTCAAAACTACGTAATATAATCAAATGAATTTTATTGCACTTAAAAAAAGCAACGTTTAACGAAGATTTGGAGACCTGAAGAGTTTAAAAATATTAATTAACAATGGAGATATATGCGTTTGAAAATCGTAAAAAACGCGATTTTCAAAACTTTCGGAATTTTTTACGGAAAATCTAAGCGTTTTAGCAAAAATTAGCAAGACACCTTTTTTGTTTAAAATGATCTAAAGAATACAAAAAAATTTTTTTTCCATCAAAAAACTCAATTTTTTTGTTTGTTAACAAAAATTGTTAATAACAATTAACCTGCCATTTTTTCGGCTTCCCACCCTTGCTATTCGGATTCAGGGGGTCAAAATACATGAAAAAAACTTGGGTTGGTTTGCCGACACCCAACGGCTACGGGAACCCCCCTGGCTCCCGGACTATCCGTTTTAAAATGACTATCAATGACTATAATCATTGACCTTGACGCTCACGTATACATACCCACCTACAAAGAAAATGGTATCGTAAGTTTAATTATAATAAAAGATGGTCCCAGTCACGCTTCTTTTATTCTCTTCGACCGAAAATAGCACTATTGCTCCAACAAAGGTGGTCAATTAAGCACATACCCATCCACCACTAAAGTAAATGAAAAAGCTTCAGATCTTGTGGTTATCACCTTTGTCTTTGGCTTGGAGAAAATATACATGAGACCTAAGACATTTCTTACATCAACATCCTACATATACATGTAATCATTTACTACGAATACCTTTATTTGGAAAAAGATATTATAATTTTAATAAGATTCTTACTTTGTTTGTTTGTTTTTACTTCCAGTATACGTTAAGTATGTATTGGAACGAATTTAAACTAATGGTTATGGGTAGTACGTTTATGCTATCGATGTAAAATGCAGAGCAAAATTCACCTTACTCTGATTTACTTTACAAGTATACTATACTAGAAGAAGTGATAAGTTTTTAAAAATATACACGCAAATGAAGGAAGATCGATGCAGGTCAACAACAGCCAAGAGACGCGTAAAGAGAAAATTTCAAGAAGTGACGCATTTGCATATTTTCTCCTGTCGAGTGTTACGTTCATAATGACTATTATGTAGCTTTTAATTTACTTTTCTAATTCAGCGGCCATTACATAACTGTGTCGCGTGAAAACAATAATAACACTCAGCGTGTGCGCGGCGTGTCGGAAGAATTTTCACTTTCAACCTCAAGAATGGAGGTCGAAAATGTGTTGCGTTGCTCACAAGTTAGACTAATGCGCGATTCTCCTTCGGAACTAACGCGTGTATGTGCTATCATACGAAAATCGTCAACACGTAGCTTTTCATCGTACGTAATTAAAAGAATCCACCACCGAACCTTCATTTGATGTTCCACTTGTGGCGCATTGTACGACAAATTACACAACGGACTGCCGTATTACGTGAGCGGTTTAAAAGCCCAGCCGTCTCCCAAAGACACCGTGAATCGAACGAAAAAAAAAAAAAAAAAAAAAAAAAGTGTTCAAGATGCTCGGGATCGATAAACAAGCCAAACGAAAGAGCGGTGGAGTGTAAATCCATACGTTCGAGCATCGTTGCGCCAGGTCTTATTTATGACATTAAACGCGGCCCTCGCCGTATAAATGATGGTTTTGTTATTAAAATAATTAAAGGGAGTAGAATCATTAATAACACCGGTGGCGCGCGTCCGCCGATTTCGCAACGCGCGAGCACACGCGTGTGTATAGTACCTGGCGCGTATGAGCCGATGCTCGCAGTGAAGGGGAAAAACGGGGGTAAGTGCATCCACGGCATGGAAAGAAAAAAAAAAAAAAAAAAAAAAAAAAAAAAAAAAAAAAAAACCACGAGATGCATGCACGCGCCAACAAAAAGGATGCGCAGGCTTTTCTTTTCCGCGGCGCGCGTTGCGAACGAAGCGGCTCACGGCATTGTGCACACGACGTTTTTCATTCGCACGGCCCGTGCATATATGGGTACTTACAGCGGCGCATCGTCATCTCGCGTGAAAATGAAAGAAATCGGAGAGCAAAGTGTCGTGCAATCGGAATTTATACCTCGGAGAAGCGTTGCGCGGGAACGATCACAACGACCGTTCGGCTCCCCGCAGCTGTGGTCCGATGCTCCCGTCGTGCTCTGCGGAGAGTGATATGTAGTTCCCCGGTCGTTCGAATTAATTAACGCGCCCCCGTGTTTCTCACGTGTATACGTCAAGTGTACGCGTAGTATCTTTCCTGGGCATCGTTTTGTACTTACATGTGTACCCATGTACCGCCGCAACAGAAATTACTGTACACTGAGCGACGAAATCTCACCTTCTATCCAGTGATCTCGAGAATGATCACTTTAGGGATGGAAGACCCAAACTTTTCCATGTACAATGGTAAAATAATCACTGTACGATACGAAAAGTAAGTCAATATTGTTTGAGTGTACGTTTCAAATTCATTACTTCATGTCTCAACAAAAAAAATGGTTCTCCCTAAAGGTATCAAAGGTTATAGAATATTCAAATTCTCGTCAAATCTGAGTGATAAACAATGTACATTTTTGGGATTTGAATTTATAAAAAAACAAGTGGCTAAAATGTAAAAATGCAGTTTTTAAAGCACGTCTGATGTATAAGGGAGTATATTATTGTTATTACCACACTGTGTCGAAACTTGATACTTTTTGGTACAGAGTTGGTAAAAAAATTAATACATCCCGAGGGACGAAGAGATTCGCCTCGAGCGTTAATTGTATGTATTCTGAGCAAGTTATTATTTTATCTTTTTTGCGATTTATGGCGTTAATTTTATCTTACAGACCAAAAAAGTTACATTTTTTAAAGATACATGAGTTTTGCTTTGACTTTAAAATCTAAAATGTAAAACGAGTAAGTCAGATTAGATAGGGGACAACGATAATTTTGCGATTTTTTGGCATTTTTGCGATTCAAAATGCCAAGTTCTTGTCATAACTAAGTATGTTAGGTACAAAAAGACTTATAATTTAAGAAGATCTACAACTCTCACGATTAATTTTTTATTGCAAAACAATAAAATTTTGAAACGCAAACATTGAAATGCAAAGAAAATCAGTGAGATAGGGAAAAACTATATTTTGGCGATTTTTTAATACTTATTGGCTCAAAAAACATTTGAATTGCATTATACACTACAAAAAAGTTGCATTCCAATTATATCTACAACTTTGTTTTTGACAGCAAACTTTGAAAATATCACGTAACAAAGTTATAGCCGAAAAACTGTTTTTTTTTTGCACTGAAAGTATTATCTTAAAATGACTGCCATTTTTTTCTAAAACAGGGAACCTTACCGATTTCAAATCATCACGTAAGAGATAGAAGATGAAGCTGTTTGTCAAATTTTAGCCGAATCCGACAAAAACTGCATGTGTTAATCAAAAAACTTGATTACGCCCATACACATATACATGCACCCCTGTTGCTGAGGTCCACGATCACATTTTTTTTTACACATAAACAGTAAGTTTCAAGGGTACTTACATTTTTTTCTCTGGCTAAACTATAAGGCACTCCTGATGAGTATTAGTCGTGACTAAAATGTACATAAATTATTCATGTTTGACACTTTTGTTTTTTTAAGTTTAACCAACCTAAATAAATAACTGGTTATAGATCCGATCATTTGAGACAAGGCTTTTATGATTTCCAAAAAACATTGAGAAGTCATAAGTAGAACAGTACATGATATTATATGTAATGCAGAATAATTTAAGGAACAAATCAATACTTTTAGCAGGTTGTTAGAAATTTTTTCTTTATGCAAAATAGTAGAAGAATCATCATATTATTGCAGAACCAATTGAATCAGCATCATAATAAATTTCAAGAAATATCATTACATGTCGAACAAGAAAAAGTATATAAAGCATTTCACTTCTCTGACAACTAGAAAACAAATAATATTTGTTCGAAAATTTCCATAAAATATGATACAATACTTCTAAAGTAAATATCGCCATACTAGCCTCGCATATTAAATGTACACATGTTTGAATATTAAAGTTTTTATTGACATCATGGGGGGGTGTGGGTATGAGGTCATTAAAAATGGTAGAGGGTCGAGGTCCATGGGAATTTGAAAAAGGAAAATAAATCCCAACTATAGGATTATTGGAAGACATTTTGTGTATATCTTCTATCCGAATGAAACGAGAGTCTCGGAACGTAACTCAAACAAATGTTTCTTCATGTAAATAAAACTGATGTTACGTTGACTAATTAAAACGTGTACTGACAATTGAGCACGTTCCTCCTTTGCCATCGAACTTGCAGTAAGTACACGCGTCCCTCTAATGCATACTCATCGCAGAGATCGACGATCGCACGCATGAACCGTAAAATTAGTTCTACACTCACTACCCCCACCGCGCACGCATCTCGCAAGTGGCTACCTATAGGCGAATTAATATTCGCGGGAGAGCAGCGACGCGTCCTTGGCGTCTTCGCGCGCGAGAGCGAAAACGAACCCTATACGATTTACGACTGCAGCTGCATTAGCTGTGCGTGCCCGCTCACCGCTGCCCCGGGAATTTGAATGAAAAGACAATATAGTCCACGACTCTTTTTATTGCGCTGCTCGCTTGCGGGACGAGTCAATCCGCACGGGGTTATTACTCGTCGAAGGAGGAAAGAGCGGGTCTCCTTAATGGCCGCTCGCGCGGAGACGGGGCGAAATAATGTTCAAAGGAGGACAAAGATCCATCTTTCGCCGGTCGCTCCGAAGCCGCGGTGGTGCGCGCGAGACGATGATTTATCGCCACGCGCTCTTATTAATTGCCCGCGAGTCCGAGCGAAACGGAGCACATTTTCATTTTTCATGCGGCGCAGCTTCGGATGCTGCTGCCCGTGTGATCTGGGTTTCCCAATCACGCTCGTTTTTCCAGGCTGCGGCTTTTTACGAGGACCGAGTGGTGTCCTATCAAGATGCTGTGCAGTGATATTGAAATTGCAGATATTGAAATCACTCCTTGCGCAATTTATAAGTTTGCAGGAGGTGTGATCTTCACCCCATCGTTGTTTGCGCGGTAATTGGGACATAGCAGATTTGGCCTACTATTTTTTTCGCCATGCGATATTGATATCCGAAGCGTTAGATGTGAGGGTCGAGTGTTGCGTCCCTGTTATGTAAGGAATTAATTTGCATAGGTTACGTGGAGGAATTCGAATGACAAGTGAGCCAGTCGAAATAAATTTCAGTGATGGATGGCCGAAGTTTGGGTCCGCTGCCCATGTTTGGGGATTACAGGTGATTGTATTTCATACAGCAGGGATTCCGGAGTGCTTGGGGAGCGGGGGGGACCCCGTGTGTTGAAAAAAACATGTCTTTTTATTCCCACCGATTTGCGAGTGTTTTGCAGATGGGACGCGAACCATCTCGCCGAGTGGGTCTGTTTTCGTAAAGTTTTAGGCAATCAAATGTTGCTACACGGCATGAGAATATTTCTGTTTATTATTTGGTTATATCCTAATACAGAAAGTTTCCTCTCTTTGGCAAGCTGTGACGCGCATTGTTTGGAATTTATGTACTCTTGTGAATGTACTTATTGTGCTTTGAAAAAGTTGGTTTGGAAACAAAATGCGAATATTTCTTGAATAAAGTAACAATGAAAACACGTCTCGTTTTTCAATTTGAGTCTACAAATTTTAATACATTTTGCTTTCACTTGGAGAAAACTATGCAAAGGAGAAACCATCACATGTTGTAATAACAGCACATGACTATGTTTTCATTGCCATTTAATTTGAGTTTCTATACACTTCCCTTCACAAATGTTTGACAATATGTGTAGGTGTGAGAGTCTACATGAATTTGTTTACACATCTGACATTTTAAGGTTTCTTACAGCAGTAAAGTTGCAGTTCACTTGGCCTCTTTTTTAGGTACGATTACTGTAAAAGGTGTGAAATAATAAGTGTAGCACTGGTTGGTCAGCTAGTCCTTTTTTTCTTGCCCTTATATTTTATAATCAACAAATTTTTACAAAATCACTCAGTTTTGTTACAAATACGTGCTGGTAAGATCGGTGAAATATCGAAAAATAAGCGCAACATTTAATGCCATTGATTAAATAATAAGAAATTTGACTTTCATTCACACTACATTTGTTGAAAAAAACAAAAAATCATGTTCATATTTTACTTCAATCAAACAATGTGATTTGAAAACCTTAAAATTTCGTGATTTTACTGTAACACAAAAAGTTAAAATCTTATACATTTGGTCTGGAAGATAAGGAGAAAGTTTTTTACAACGAGAGGGGGTCAGTTCTGCACCAGAAAATTCTTCACAGAGGTCCAATACAATTGAACACATGAATTTTCAACACAGAATTGTTCGGCACAACCAATTTGGCGTGTGTTGAAACTTATACAAGATCTACACAAGTGTTGAACCATGCATGTAGTTCTACAAGAGTATTTTAGAATGTGTAGAATAGTCCAGGTGATTCTGCACGGTAGTTTGAAAAGGTGTGTAGATGGTTTAACTGATTCTACACATAACTGGTATGTAAACGATTAAGTGTAGAATGGGGAGCTCAGTTCAGCACAGATTTTTAGAACTGTGTACAATTGCACCATTGTTATACACAATGTAGAACATTATATACGGATGAGTCTGTAAAAAACATTAGCGAAAATATATTTTATTTTCTCATGAGTAGTAACCGTTTTTCAGCCTCGGAAAAATATTAATAAACAATACATGTTGACAATTATCACATTATAGCACAACATAAACTTTTTCTTAGAGTTTACATTGGTTTTACCATATCAATGAGATGTGTGACCCCAACTCTTTTTTTTTTTTTTTTTAGCAGATAAAGAGTATTATAACAACGTATGGAAATTTTGGTTAGTTTTTGGATTAATTTTTAAAATAGAAACATTATTAAGTCAAGGGTTCCCGTTTGTATTATTGATAATACTTTACAGTCTACAGGTCGAATAATCCATGCACTTAAAACGTGCTACGTTTCTAACTGGTTAAATCAATTACACAACTATCTTTACATTTTAAAAATATTGAGGAATATTTACCACAATAAAAAAAACATTGAAAAATTTGAAAAGTAATCTTTTTTTAGTCTATAACTTTTATAGATTACATGATGGTTACCTGCAAGTTCCCGAAACGTTGTAGATCTTATCCAAATGAGACTTCTTTGCGTTACACACTATTATCTACGATGTTATACTGGTGGTGTAGAAAAACAAAATTAAAAATGATGAAAAAGTGATTTTTTGGCTATTCCAGTACGAAGTAAGCATTTTACAAAAATTTTATTGAGTAAAACTTATTGGTGTTAAAAAAATTAATATTGTACTTAACTTCATGTGTAAAATACAATTATTTTTGTGACCTAAGACGTTATAAATATTATAAGTAATTAATAATTAGCAAAGGGGATATTTTACTATACAACAATAAAATTTTTGAAACTCATGACAAAGTATAAACATCATTTTGTAAACAATAATTATCATAATATATTTTACATCTATACTTTTCCTGGTTTTAATAGTAGTCGTTTTACCTCACGTGCAAAAGTTCAGTGATTTTATTTTATTTATCATTTAAGTTTGAACATGAATTTTTTAATAAAAATTTTCTTAGACTGATTAAAATGTGAATAATGCCATACTTGGTGGGTTCATTTTGAGGGAGACAGTTAAAAAAAGTGGTCGAATAACGTCAAAAATGGTTTTTTATATTTTGCGAGGAAAATTGAAAAAATTACAAAAAAGTGTAATTATAAATGTGTGCAATAAGAAGACGAATTAAATTTAATTAATAAGCTTTTTGAAGCTCAGTTGATCTCGTAGTTTTTGGTATTTTTTTCAAGAAACGCGTTTTTAACCATTTTTCAAAACTTTATAACTCGTGTTCCATGGAATATTATGTCTTAAAATTTTCATATAATGTGGGTTTTATAGGTACTAAATTTAAAGAGGATGAGATGTAAGCTTGCTCAAATACTTTTGTAGACTAGGTCCTAATCTGGAATTTGTTGAAAGAAACATGTGGACTCGATTTTTTTTTTGACAACATTAAGTTTGTTGGTTTTTCGAATTGTTTTTTATGCATGAAAATAGCTGTTTTTACATTTTTTCGAACTTTAAATAGTTGTAATCTCAATGAATATTATAAGATTATGCAAAAAAAACTGAATTTAAATGTTTTTTTCCAAAGAATTTCACGTTACGACCTGGACTATTAGAAAACTTCAAAAAAGCCCTTTCGAAAAATGTTTCAAAAAAGTTGTTGGCAAACTTGGATTAATTTTTTAATCATGTCTGCATAGCACAGTTAAATAGCATTTATTTTACAATTCCAGAAATTGATTTTAAAAACGCATTTTTGCGTCCGACTGGTAACCAATGGGGGGTGGAAAGGGGAAACTGATCTCTTAAATCTCTCTAACTTTAAAATTAATAAAATACATTAAAATACGATTGAATTACCAAAAATTATTAATAATAATAATAATAATAATAATAGTATTCTTATCAATAAAATAGTTTTCTAAGAATATTGCGTCTTAACTTGGTAAGTTTTTCGTGAAATTATAATCTATAATATAACTACATCTGCATAGTATTTAACTATAGCATAGTACTGTCCTTAAGTGTGTAATCAGTATCAAACGTGAGAGGAAAATTATGTAATAAGTTTAATGTTGCTATTTTGTAACACGGTTTTCCGCAAAACCATGAAGGTTAGTCCGAAAATAATCAAAGCCTTGGACCTTACCAATAAGGATGTTTTTGTTCTATATCTTCATAACATTATTTATAAAATTACTAGCTATGTTAGGCTAATTACAATAAATCTCGCCAAAATTGATCTTCATTTATTCTTTGCAAGTTCAAATATCTGCTACGATTTTTTTTACCATTTGAATTTTTTGAATAAATTAATTCTTGGAAATTAAATAAACCATCTGTTGATTGGTAGGATAGGAGACTATTTGAATCAAAAAATCTTGTGCCGGATCTTTCTTAGATGATTTTATTCGTATCAGAAACCTTTTTTCCTGATGCATTTTTCCAAAACAATAGAATTGACGCAGATTCATGAATTTCCCAAGGATAAGTAAAGATAGATTTTACCAAGATTGCTTGTAAATTAAAGTAGAAAAACAAAAAATTACATTGCAGGCTGTTTTTCTGCCATCTTTTTTTTTTTTTTTTTTTTTTTTTTTTTTTTTTTTTTTTTTTTCTTAAATTGTCAATCGATATTCGGTATAAATTTTCAGCTGTAATATAATTCATTATGTAAATAAATTATACCTTACGCACAAGTATAATTGCAATTTCTTACACACCGCGAGAAGCTTATGTCAAAGCGTAAGCTGCACATATCCGTGGAATATTTGTACTTTTGATATCCATTTTGTCTGCCAGTGACTCTTATCTCTTATATCTTGTACACTACATGCAGTGATTAAGTAACACTCGTTCCTCGCTCGCTATACATGCCATCACCATTGATCGGTGCACCAAGTTACTTTCCGTATACACATAAAATATGTTTTACGCACCGTTTGCATAAAATACCACTTCTTTCCGTCCAGTAGTACACAAGAAAAATCATTGATTGTTTACATAAGTCTAATCCACACACGTGCCACAGGATCCTCGCATGAGATAAATAAGCGCATTTTTCCTTTACAAATCGCGCGTTTAAGCTTAAAATCCGATAGCCAACCATTTTACATGCCGTGCTATTACAAAAATATCAGTAGTATTCACACCCACATGCATGTAGATGAAAATATGATGTAGGCTTTTTGCTTGCACAATGGCCATGTTCTCACGGACTCGTCTCGTCTTGTATAGTATTAATTAGCGATTCCCAGTCATCCATTTGTTGCTTCAAACATACCTAACTTTAATACAAATAGGTAACTTATGCATGTGCATGGGTGTATTTGTGAATGTGCTATGAGGCTAAAGTGCTTTTACTATAAAAACGTCGAGCGCGCAATTTTTGAGCAACTGTATTCCCATGAACAGCAGCACTGGTTATACGCAGTGAATCAGCCTCAAGTAATCCAGGAGCTGGATATCGTTTCATCAGTCTAATTGTCACGTTAAAAGTGTACTTCCTATTGGGTCGTGGTATTTTTTCCCGCAAAAATCGAATGTACAATGTGAATTGTTCGAGAGAAGCAGTGCAATTCGCTTAAAATGAACAAATGCTCAAACTAATACTACGAGTTGAGAATTTTAATTCAATCATCATGCTTATAGATAGTTTGGCAAAAAAGTACGCATATTTATTCAAAATCGTATGCGTGTGGATCATGGTTATTTTGAAAGAAATCTCAATTCCTTTCACGTTTGAAGTCAATGATTCTTACTCGGATTTACATGAGTAAACGTTTAAAAACAATTTATCCTTACACGTTCAATGACATTTGAACTTTTATACGAGCATCTGAATTATTATTATGTTACGACTAAATTGATACAAATAAATGCTGACAATGTTTACGCATAGATTTTAATTGTTATCAAGAAATAAAGATTTTTCTCGTTTTTCCGATAGATTATTACTTAGAAAACCTTAATATTAGAGTTTTATTCTCGCGTTAACTGATTTTCTCTTGCGTATACATCTCCGTATAAACGTATATTGTACTTGAAAAAACTTTCTTCGTGTTATATATTATTATTGCCATTTTAAAAGAAGTAATATTATGTTTCTACTTTAAATTTCAAGTAAAAGAATTTTTTTTTTTTTATAGTACAGTATATAAGAGCAGAAGAGCCGAGAATTGCAAGCCGAGGATAACTTTTACTGACGTACCCATTAACGTGTGATGGACACGATACATTTTCCATCGCAGTTTAACTGGTGCTCAGTGTTTGAAAAAGTCCGAAGAAAAATTCTCTGCATGCCATTCAAAATAAAAATACTTTTTCCTGCCTCGGGCATTTTTTTTTTTTTTTTCACCTCACTGCAGTATTCATTAGAAATAGTATACTATATCGTTTGCTTCAAAAACTTACCCCGTTGCGCTCCCGCGTGACCAGATAATTCGTTTTTGTGTACACACCTCATGCTACCAAAGTTTATAAAATACATCCTAGTTTGGTGACACACACACACACACACATATGTACATATATACCATATAAAAAGTAAATGATGACAATAACTTTAATGTCTGATTATCTCTCGACTTATTTCGTTACTTAAACTTAATTTTGTTTAATCTGCTCATTCGCTAATAGTAATTTTTATTTTTTAAGCTGATATATACAGTATGCATCACCCTATAGCAAAATAATAAATATCAAATTAGCTCTATTTTTTTTCAAAACTAATCTTAAGTCATCATGACTCAAACGAGTCCCAAGTCTCCTACTGACGGTTGGCAAACCGATTCAAGAAATAGTATTGAAAATTGTTAATAAAAGCCTTGAAATCTGCGTCCTCTGTGACACTGAAATCGGTAATTAAATACGCACGCGCTGTAGCAAAGTTCATCACCCGAATTATGAGCCCGTCTGGCGCGTCGAATTTCTAAAAGCTGACTCATTGGACCCCCATATTTTTGATACAGCTTACAGGTAAAAGCGAAAGAAAGCAATAAAAAAAAAAAAAAAACGGCAAAGTGGAAATATGCGTCCTGTCAACGGACGGCTAATTAAAAGCTGCCGGGACCGGATATTCAATCCCATCGGGGGAAGGATACACACACAAGTCTCGCTATGCTATTATACGCGCATATCTCATGAATTCCCGATTATATTATTGGTTATCGAACAGCACGCGAAGTAATTGAACACGAGATATTACCTAACAATGTTATTCAACGCGTTAAAATATTTTACATTATAATCTAGCGTATGGTATAAATTTTTTATTTGTTAATGTACACGTGAGTGGAATAAAGTACTTTGCTGTGAACTAGCTCGCGCCGTGGCGGTTTATTGCTCAAACCCGACTCCTCTGCTGCTGCCCGCTCGCTTGCTAAACCGACGATTTATTATTGGGCTCTCGCTGCATGTGCCGCGGTGTTAGACCGTGTGTGTGTGGCAACAGGAGTACATTGTACAAGAGGTGGAGATGATGAACACGCACGACGTACATTATGAGGTAAAATGAGACGGAGCAGAGCTGAGGTGATGATTCTCGTCGTGCACAACGACACGTCGCCGGGGATGCCGGCACAAAAGAGAAATTCACGCAGCTTCTTCTTGTATAATATCACATGTACTTATAACTAATACGCATTTATGTACAAATGTTTTTCGACTCGTCTCGTTCTTACCTGATGATACACGCATGTATATGTTATTTGCTTGTTTGCTTATGCGTATACTCTTTTGGCATTGCGGCACTTGCGTGATCATCTCGCGATATGAAAACGAAATTACCTCTCGTATCGACGCAGGCATTTACGTGTAATAAGTATTAAAGGATCGCACACGCGTCAGAATTGTTTGTTTTCTCCCCGTGAGTATGATGCCATTGCCGCCCGTGCGTGTACTTAAACGTGCCCCGCACAATTACACTTACGACGCTGTGGTCTCCAGAAATTTTTTCTCCTCTCCTCAAGAGGTAATTTTCAAGCTGACTCTACTTATGTAAGCAAGTGATGCACACGCAGAGCTGGTATATCAGGTTTACATCCTTTTTTTTTCACGCGTTTTACACTTGACAACACGTGTTTCGAGGATTCCAGGACTACGCATGGGCACATCTAGCCTTCACCTTTCGGACGTGGAAGTTCGCGGTGGCGTGAATTATTGTAAAAAATCCGAGCGCCAACAATACAACGATAAGTCATCAATGATTTTATACAAGGATGGCAATTATAAACATGAACGCGCGTTCTTGGTCCTGTTCGGTTAGTGGAGCAGCAGCTCTTGCATTACAATAAATCACAAAAACGCTCGGCAAGCCGGCCAGAGTCGTATTTTTTCTCTCCTCCTGCGCTACCTTGTATCATATTTCGACTGCGCTCGTTTGCGTATTGTAAGTACATGCACCCTGTGATTTCTTTTGCACTCTCTTTTAATTTGCGTGGCTTCCAGACAAGCGTTTGGCGCCCTCGTACTCGACACCGATTTGTTTCGTTGTATCTACGCTGCTGGAAATTGATGGGGTCTTGAAATGAGGGAGATTCAGGATCCACGATTCGGTTTTCGTCTGTTGTTCGTTTACTTTTTGCAACCAGTACTTTTGTAACGAAAATCCAATTATGTGACAAAAAAGGTTTATTTATCAGTGTACAACCGAATGCCAGTTTCACAATTGTCAACGTTTTTGGAGGTAGTTGTATCCCAAATTGAGTTAATGATGACTATTATGAAATTTGGTACACATTTAAATCAATATATAATAAGCTATCTGTTAAATTTTTATGAGGCTGGGGTTCCTGGTAAGCAAAATATTGATGTTGAAAGTTTTCATATGTTTGACATGGATTTTTCCGACGAAATGGGTTTTTCTTGGCTTTAATCATGTACATTATCGAAGAAATATCTAATGTTTTTAAATAATTAATAAAAAACCAATTTGGTGCTTATACGATGAAAAACAGTAATAATTGGGAACATATTTAAAACTTCACGTATTTTTGACCTTTTTTTCTTGTTTTAGTGGTAACACTGTATCAAGGTGAGGTTATGCACGAGTTTTAGTAAAGTAAATACTGTTAGCAAGTAACAAGGCGACTATTTATCCAAAAATTCTCATTATTGCTAATTACAACAATGCAATGAAAAACGTTACATGGTTCAAAATCACGAATTTAGTTACATGTATATGAGTTATAATCAATATTTCATTGATTATAAAAATATAACAGATATATCAGAGTAATGGAATCTAATTGCAAAAAAATAATTAGGACATGCTACTTGTTTTAAGAGTTTTTAATACTAATTTATTATGTTGTAAGGTACGTGCTATCACGGTTTTTATTCAATAATTATAATTGTACCTAAAAACTTTCTTGAAACAATAATACTATTTTTGTGGCTCAGAGTAAGTAATTACTTATAATTATCACAATTCAGTATTTGTTACGTACTTAAAAAATCCTGTTAAATAGCTCAATATATTTCAAGATATAGTGCAGTCTTGCGTAGGTACAATGAATAACAACCATTGTTTTTTGTTCAATAATTCCAAATAACTTTAACAAAAAATTTACGATTCATTACGGTAGATCTCTCTGTAATAAAAATTTCTTCCATTATTACACTCATTTTTATTAAAATCAGATTCATTTACATCTGCCATTATGAAAGTTTTGATTTGTACGAAATAAATTACATTATAGGTTAAGTTTATATTACAAGCAGACTATTGAAATAGCATACTAGTCAGACGAGAGTTCAGTACACTAAGTTTGACTAACTGCGTAGGGATACACCTGCCTTAGATAATGAAAGTTTATCATGAAACTTGGGGGTCTTTCATCAATCCCATGTTTTTTGCTCCCTTATAAAACTGAAAGAAAAAAAATTTATTAAAATTACTTTGCTTAAATGGTATTATTCTGCCGTCTAAGGACTTTTACTCGTTGTACTATAGATAATTTATTTTTACTCTACGGTCAACATTAGGTCGTCCAACGTTAGAAAATGGCAGAATGATATTAGATTACTAGCCTAGTACAGTAATTTTTTGTCATCCCATGTAAAATAATATTGTTGTCAACTGGCGCCCATCCAATGTGGGAAACCACGGAAAACCTCACATGCTACTTAGCAATATTCTTGATCGTCTTGCCTACTTTACAATGATAGGTAATGATAAATAAGTAAGTCATAACAATATCTGCATTAATCATTGTTGTTGATTGATAAAAAAAAAAAAAAATGCTGAACTACAGTTTACTTAAAAGTGGATAGGTTTTCTAGAAACGACATGCTTGTTTCCGAGCATGCCGTTTCTAAGCAACTTTCGGGGTGCTGTTGTCGGAGCGACAACCATCCCTGCATCAAAGACCAATATAAAGTAATTAGCGAAACGAATACAATCCCAAAATCACATATGCAGTAACATAAAGCACAAAAAGGCGAATCACGGACCACACGAACAACCACTCGCGGCACTCCTGAACCAGTGTTTTCTAATTAGGTACCTATACCTACACTGCGATTAATGCAATAATGCTCACGCTCTCTCGCAGTAATATGTGCGTACGCATCATTCGGCTCGCGTCCTCGTCCTAGAAAATCGCAGCATCTCCCGCTCTCTTCACGGACCTCAAGGGGGATGACGCCAGACAAACGAGGCAGCTCTCAAACTTACCTTGCACAGGGAGAGCCAGCAGCCGAACACTCTCCGGCTGTGCACGCGCGACATCAAACATGTATACCCACCTCGTGAGGCGTCCCGTCTCTGGTGTTGATGCATACATTGGTATATTATTTCGAGGCTGGCCAGGCTCGCGCGGCCTGATCCAATTCGCGACGAGTTAATCGAATTTTTATGCTAACGAGCTGACGCTTCTGGTGGCGGTATGGTGTCGCAAGCGAGCGTTAGGTATATACACTGTCGCTAATGAGCGCCCGTTTCGCGGAGGTGATGCTACGGAGGCCTGTCCCATCCTTCATCCTATCTCCTGCTCCGCTTTCTCTTGTTCGAGTGTCATAAGTACCCCAGGTGCTGGAGACGAGGTTGAGGACGCTCGTAAGTGTTATGGATCGGGTCGCTACAAGTGCAAATATTAAATTATATCGTCCGTCAAATCTTTTTTTTTTTTTTTCTTTTTTTTCCTATGTCCTGCTCCCCTTGTCATCGGCCTGCTCGGTGTGTTAATGAGGCTCGCTCGACATATCCATGTACACACGTATCAATGACACGGCAAATCGGAGGTTGCTACGTTACCTACATCGTTTACGTTTGAGTTACGCAAATTTTTTCTAGCGCCAACAATCGGCTGTAGGATTATATGTGATACATTGTAGGCTAGGTTTGGATAGGCGATCCATGTAATATACAAATAATTACTCAGGGTACCCCAAGCCAAATGGTAAGATGGTATATTATACATGGGTCATTTTACAAAAACTGCGATATTTTCACGCTCTAATTGAGATTTTTTTAATTGAATGTTTAGATTTTTTGAATTAATTTTTTTCAAGCTATATAAGGTCCAAACAAGTCTACCATTACCGTAACGCTACTTTTTTTTATTAAATTGTGAATCTCCAAGTTGAAATTTTTCAATGAAATTTCGTTCGTCACATCTGCTTATGGATAAAACCATTTATCTCGTTCACATTTTGACCAGTAGGTGGCATTTATTCTTGCTTTAAGGCATAAGAAAATTTAGAAGTTGGCAATGGTTATGTGTAAAAAAAGGTTTGTCCATTTAACTGCAAACTCTTCGTTTGACCATTTCTGTGTAAAATTAAGCCTCTCAAATTGACAGATGGTTAATAAAGCATCTGATTTTGGCATATAAATAAAAATGTTATACATACATTAGACATGCAAGCCCTGTCTAAATCATCTCAATAGCTGAGTTCTAGTTTGTATTACTTGTTTTTAATAATTTATGAAGGTTTTTTTTAATATCATTTTAATAATGGTCCTAAAATGACGTTAGAGGGACGTCCGAGACGTCAAAATATTATCTCAAGTGAATGAGGTGTTAATAAACACATAGTCATGAACTATTGTACACCAAGGTTGTTTCTCATCACATGCCGTACGAGGTTTAAAAGTTGTAAATTTTTTTAAAGGAAAACATCTAATCGATGGATTAACGAAAAATTAAATTCAAACAAAAAGCTTACAGTTTATTTCTCTCTACATATTTATTATGTTAAGGTAGTCTAAAAAAGTTAAAAACTCGATGAGATGGGCTTCAAAGTTTAATAAGTATCAGAACCCAAAAGTTAACTAAAGGCGTAAGCGTGAAAATTCTCTTACATTTTATAAAAACTTGATTCTAAGACATGACCCTGTAGTGGCTAAAAACAGGCTATTTTTAATATAAAAATTTGTCCCTCTCTAAGTTTACAAGTTTATGTAAAAACTCAAGAAGAACTTAAAATAGTTATTAATAGTTACAAAATTTTGTAGTAGCATACTCGTAATGATATTTCTTTTGTATGTGACCCAAGCATTGGTTGTGCCTTACATCCAAAACTGTAGTATTTTTTATATACTATTTTACAGCTTGCTAAATTTTTGTCTTTTTTTAAAATTTGATGAAAACCTTTACAAATATTAATACATAATAATACTTTTCTTACTTAACCTTTAATAGTTTGTTCTTTAAATCTATGTGTGATGATTAAATGCAAATACATCTTTTTTGTGCCATGTATTTTTGCGTAGGATGTACTTACGATGGTTTGAAGAGCACAAAACATTTAATCAATCATTTTATGCCTCAAATTTCCAAATTTAGTTTTGGTTGTAGAAAAGTAAAACTTTTTACTAGAAACTTGAAAATATAAGAAAAACTGAAATTTTTGGAATACTAATATTTGACGGATCTAAATTTTTTATCTAAGAAGAGTTTTTTTTACATATTTGCCACGTCAATAATATCACAGGTCTAAACCTGTTTCTGAAACTATTAAAAACAATCAAGAACAACAAAGTTGAGATTATGTCTCGATGAAACTTCAAAAACGGGCATCGCAAATACTCAATTCCAATAGTTTTGGTACCCAAAAAATCATTTCAAGATAGTAATTTTTGAAGCTATTTAGAAGTGTTCCTTTTTTTATTTCACTTTTATACAGTTTGTGAGTCTCTATAAGTTCTAAAAGTAACTTATCAAAAAACTAAAAAAACTAAAAAGTAAAGGTACCTGTAAGTTATGAAGGAACAATAATTGTTAAAATTTTCTAATGATAATCATAGTGTAATAAGCATTCAGTTTACTTAAAAAAACTCGAATAGAACTATTAGTTCTTAATTTTAATAACAATTCAAGTGACTGTATAACAATAAACGTACAGATGATATTTTTTAAATATCAGTGAATTCATCAAACAGTTTGGTCTAATTCTGTTGAAAAAAAATTTTTCCAAGGCTCATTACGTAATCCATCATTCCTAGTCACAAGGAGACATTCATATCGTACAATAATCAATAATCTCATATGTTGTACAAGTGCAACAAAACACTCATTATCATTTGTGTACTGACTGTAGGAAAAATAAATAATCATTCAAATGTTCCCGTAGAAAACCGCACGCAAACTAACATGCGTTAATAAACACCTACGTATACGACGTTAATCGCAGAGTTACTTAGCCTGCACGAAGAAATATTCGTCACGCTTCTATGATTGGACTTTTCCATCGTAAAGCCTATATTTTGTCACACCTCTTTCTTTCGCTCGTAATTATCTTTGCTGCTGCACGGCTATTATATCAATCTCGGATGCGATGTCTATTTTTAGTAAAGCCTTACGGTCTATGGTGAACTGTTTATTTTTGCTCTCAATTTATCGCTTGCGTATTTTACAATACTCACTGCATGCGTAAGACGAAAAAAAAAAAAATTAAACAGCAAAAGCACCTACAACCTACTTATTATACAAGTCTAACGACGGTGTGTATTAATTTTAAAATTGTCAAAAATTTCAGGGAGACTAATTAGCCAATTAAACCCCACCCTTGCACTCCTATAGCAAAATAATGTCTGGGTTCACTTGGTATTTTATATTTGGCTTACAAAGTTGTATTACAATAACAAACATTTTACAATGTACAAGTTAGAATCTTTGATCAGAGTTACTACATGTTGATTATCTATTATTATCTGTAGCGTTATCCTTCCATCTTATAACTAGATATTAATGAAATGAAAATAGAAAAAAAAGGAAAAATTTTTCCCGAAGATTGTGTGAAAAATAGTTTAATAATTGATGTTGGGATTTCCCAGGAATCTTACCCTTTCAAGATGATCGGTTGCTAAACAGGCTATATTATTATGGAATGACTATATAATATTACAAGGATAATGCAACGTGTCGTCAGTTAGGTATACATTTTTGTCAAAAATCCGGTATGCATCGAGAAAAATTGGGCAGCTCTGAGTTTTTAGTTATCAAAGTAGGTATTCTACGAATGAGCTGAGCTACTTTGAAGCGATGATACTCACTGGGGTTGTCAATGAAAGCGATAGATGCATAAAAATGATTTATATTCCTTGAGGATTTATCACGTCATATACGTATGCTAATAGCGCTACGTATAAAATTTTGTAATTAACGCCTCGTAATTCTCACCGCAAACACATTACTAGTTAGCTATGGTTTTAGGCCGCATTTTATCTGTACCTCAGTGTATTAACCTTCGAGTTTCCTATCGTCGGTAATATACTCTGACGCAGACTTGTCGGTGCGTTATAATTCATGTTGTTCAGTTTTTTAAACTTTTTTCATTGGTTTTTCTCCTTGAAATTGTCAAAATTAATTATTCAATGAAAATTAAAATTTCGCAAAATATTTTTGCGGTGCACTTATTTGAGGTTTAGAAATTATAGGACAGTTATGGATCTTGGTTTGAATGACATTTGTATGAAATTTATCATTTTTGATTAAAATCATAGTTGACATTTCCAAAACCAGCTCATACTAACATAAACATCTATTAAAACTTCTTCTATTAAAAAAAAAATTGCTTAAAACGAGCTCTTCTTTCAAAAGTGGTAAAACTAAAAATATTTTGTTCAGATAACTGAGTGCTAAAGTTGTTAAAAATTTGGAATCATATTTGCAGTTTTCATTGAACTCGCTCATATAAAAATGTTTTGAACTAAAAACCTAAAACAGCTGATCAAGAACACTCAGATATCCGTTTTATAACAAAATTTAAAAGTTTAGAAGTGTAGAATTACGATTTGAACAGCAATTTTTTTCTGAGGGTGTTAAAAAAGGTGTCCCTCAGATAGCATTTTGATTGTAAACTGGGGTGCTGACGAAAATAACATAACTGCCCACTAAAACGTTTTACAACATACATCGCGAAGGTTATGCGAGGCAAACAATTTTTTTTTATTCAGCCCTAAAGGGACTAACAAATACAGGCTGCATCGGCAGAATAAGCAATTTTCGATCCAAATAAAGCGTGAGTAATCATACGAGCATGATCAGTGGAAGTAAAGTATTATCAGATCGTAACACATGTAATTAGCTTTAGTGCTCTCTATCTGCAATTACCTACATTCGAAATTTTGATTCTCCTACATCTCGTGATTGCTCGTAGACACATACTCCTTAATGTTTACATCAAAACAGCGGGGTTATCGTTGTCGTATTACCTCATATTTAACTTGAGGTATCATCTAATTGATTTTATCGAACATGTACATCTGGATCACAGTACATTGACTCCATGTACTATAGTAACTAAAATAGAAGAACTGAAGTGTAATACTGAATTAAAATTATATGCAGTAGTAATGGCATAATCAAAACTTGATTGATTTTAGTAATAAAAAAAAAAGTATCTCTAACTTATCTCTTGTCTTATTAGATTTATCTTGGCGCATGGAACTGAAACAAGCAACCAATAATATTGGAATTAAAAAATTCAATTATGTTTTATAGTTCAAGTATTCTATATGAATGTGTAACACAACTGAACCATGGTCAAACGGAGCTGCTACTGCAACGAGCTGTGCGTCATTACAGGAATACTGAGCATCTGACAAAACCATCTGCTTTCTTATTAAATATTTAACACATAATATAAATTGTACGTTTGTAGGATTTTTCGATATTTTTAAGGTAGTTTATGCAAAAATCAACTTTTTTACAAAAACGATGGAAATTGGAGTATAAGTTATTGACACCCCCGTACATTCATGGTTAAATTTTGATGCCAAATTGGCGTGCCCTTTTAGAGATATTTAACTTTCAATTTGCATGTTTAAACACTACATCTTATGAGCAAAATTATTCAAGCGGTAAAATTACTCTCAACCTTTTGCACCTAGTCATAATTATCAGTTTTTTTTGTCACTGTTATGATGTAACAGTTGATCAGGCTACTGAGGTATTCATTCACGATAAACAACAATAATTATTTGAAAAATCAATGCTTAACTGTTTTACAAGTAGGTTGAGAAACACTGAACTGCATGAACTACCTTAAGAAAGCTAGTTACGTTGGACGCGATTTGGCGCGATTTAAATTATTGTAACTACTTAAATAATTGACAAAAAATACTTTAAATTTATTTTTTCATTTCATAAGTACATTAAACAACTCGAAAAGAAGAAAATTTTGTTCAGAATTTTTATCTCATTTCTTTGTTACCAATGGAATCATAAAATTTCCAACAATTATGTAGATGTTTTTTACGCAAGTTTCAACGTTAACTCTATAATGTAAGTAAATTAGAAATAATTTTAAACAATTATTTTTATAATTAATCACAATTAATTATGTACAGTTTAATTTCATAAAAATTTTAATCTAACACAATTGTTTTTTCAATGGTGTCTTTGAAAAGGACAAAACATTGAAATAGTATCGCTGTCGTGGTATGAACTTATTTCGTTGAAAATAATATTCCAATCAAATTTCATTGATTTTTTTTAAACACCGCCGAACTAACCATGTACCTGTCTTAACTAATCTAACACCAAAAGAAAATATTGTCTAGTTTTTTTCTGTTTTTTTTCTATTGATGATTTGTGATAACGCTACTTTAATATCCCAGTTCACTTGTTGAGGCGCAGAACCACATCTGGAAAATAACATGTTGGGCCCATGTATATTGTATGGTCAAAGAATTAACATATTCACAAACATGAATAAAGATTAAAAACTTAATTTTATACCTTAAAAAAAAATTTTTTTTCAAACAATCAATACAAATGGAATATTTTTGTACCGTAATGGGAAATAAATTAACAGTGTAGTTCCCATGTACATGATTCTAACACAGTGCCAATAGAAATTTCAAATGTTTAGGTAGTTTAGATTTCCTTGTGACGTGCTGCTTAGTGGAAAGTAAAAGTACCGCGAAGAAAGTGAGAAGAAAAAAGCAGGCTCTTCCTCCAGACAGATTTACGGAAAAAAAAAAAAAATAAATAAAAAGACCAACAGTGCAGCCCGTGGTGTGAGCAATCGCTCGCATCACCCATTACACGTAGTCGGCTCGATAAAAGGACGACGACGACGCATCCTTTTCGCTCCTCATCTCGACGTGCCTATCTACCTGCTTATGCTCGCAACAAGGCTACCCATGATACGCGCTCACCGAGAGAGCGGTACTGATGGATGCAGCCTGGGGGGGCCTGCTGGGGTCCCCACTAACCTGTACCGCGGTCCCCGTCCTCCGCGAAGCTCCTTGGCGCGACTTTCTCCGAAAGATCCGCGTCTGCTATAAAAGCAAGATTCGCCAGCTTTGGGGCCGTGTTGGAAGCGAAATCGCAGCCAGAGCTCTACTCGGCTCTGTTGCTGCTCGCGGGTGCGTGTCAGTGTGTTGCACAGGATAGTTTCGTTTTTTACTCGTTTGTTTGTTGGTTTTCGTTTTTCACTCCAAGTCCGAAGCAATCAAGAGTGAGCGGTAAAAAAAAAATAGTAATAATTAAAAACTCTCGCCCACCAGCATGAGGATCTCCAAGATGTGGCTGCCGATGGCGGCGATGCTTGTCACAACCCTGTCGGTCTCACGCGCAGAGGGTGACTATCTGAATACTTTGGCTTTTTTCTCGGATTCACAATAACTGTATACATAAAAACCATGTGTCCCAGCATTTTACCAACTTTTAATTTTATCCTACACGTTCATTGAATGTTTTTGTTTTTTTTTAAATTTAAGTGTTTGATCTATAAGTCTCCGCTTTTTTAACGAATCGAATAGAAATGGTTTTTCATAACTTACACTTTTGAAGTCTTCTTGAAAATAGTTCGTATCTGAGAATAAAAAACGATTTGTTAAAAGTTACCTTTACTTGTTTCTCTTTCTTCACTTACATGATTTTATGAAAGGATATTTTTTCACATGCAACACATCCCTTATACTTTTCATAAAAACGATAGGCTTCCTTAATGGTTAATTTGCCGTGAATAGCGTACAACCTGTTAAGTTTACTCGACATCTTGTAAGAAGGCAATTATCGGAAGTTCGAAGTAACCGTGTCAATTAGAGCGCCGGAGCCATTCATCATTCTGCCAGCCGTTGGCTCCAACCCTTCTTTTTTTTTCGAGTCTCCGTTAGTTTTCCCGATACTTTTAATTTTCTCCGCGAGAATTAATAACAGGAAATCGTTTTGCGTTTTTCGACTTTTATAAACGTGCACTACCATTTTCATTAGCGAAAGTATATCTGTCGATCATTTACGTGAAATTTTTTCACCCAGCCGACAAATTCGTCTCATTCGTCTGCAAATAAAAGCAAACGCTAGCGAGCCACCTCGACACAAGAATCCCTCATCAAAGGTATACGTGCCGCCAAACTTGTACACGGCAGTCAGCCAGCACGTGGGCGTCGAGGTTGGGCGCGACAGACAAGGGACACCCGGCAATTCAATTAATATCGGTTACTCGACACGCTTGCAAATTACAACTCTTCCTGTACGCATTGCGCATCCGTGCGCGCGTTTGTTTTCACGCGCCCGCGTGTATTATGCAGTGCCACACGCGTGAGTTTCGTAGCGTCGCGTCGCGCGTGGAGTGAAAGTGTGGGAGATTCACTCTCAGCGGACGCGTAATTAGCGTCACGACTGCGGGCTCGGTTATAGGTAATATGCGATTTAAATTTTCCCGGCGGCTCATGCCGAACAAAAGCCCCCCATCCTCCACTTACGCTTGAAAAGCCGATTTCCCAATCGCACCTACCGGGGTGAGTGCGAAAACAAGGGAGAAGGGCTTCGCCATAAAATTTTCACAACATCAATCACCGCGTTCGCCGATTGTATTCCGGTTTCACTGCACCAACGGAGCATGAATAGCTCCAAGCAAAGACAACAATTTTTTCTTCCATATTAGCCATTTCGTCTCGTGCAAGTACAGAAATAATGGAATAGAAAAGAAGACTTCTTCGAAAACGGCGAAAAGCAATTCCGAGCGTACACATAACATATAATCCGGTGCCAGCGTTCGATGTTGTGCACGCTTAGTAGAGGTATTGTAATTATCCGCAACTGATTGTTCCACGGTCGGTGCTCGTAAAACTGTTATTTTAATTGAGACCTTACGAGATTCTATTATGAGTTTTGATTACCGCATTGCACAACTCATATCGCGATTCCCATCAGTGCAACGCTAAGTGCGTCTACGGTAAATTAAGGCCCTGATGTATACGAGCATCACCCTACGCGCTGGAGCAGAATCTAACGTGCGTTATGTGCCCGTGTACGTACTTTACCCCGCCAATCGATTATCTCCCAATGACGAGAGATGAAACGATGAGGTGGGTTATTGCAGGGCTTCTTCTTTCCTTGGTTTTTATTCTGTTGTGATATGGTTTTCTTGACATTGATGCAAAACAAATTTTTATCGACAATAACTACGGTAACAACAAGTAGTCATTACAGAGGCCGGAAGAGCACTGAAAGTAGAAAGTCCATGTGATAAATTTTATTTTTTATTCCAGTCTCCGAATCTCGCTTCAAATCGAGCCAGTTGCATAAAATGAGACTCAGGAACCTAATTTTTAAGCAAAGTTTTTAGAAACAATAGCCTCTTTAGCCCATCAATAAATATATATAATAAAATTACGTCAATTGTTTGGTTTGTAGAACATATACTTTTTAAACGCCAATCGATCGTTATTGGAGAAAACCGATAGTTTACTCGTAAGATTGAAATTAAACATCAATCAAACATAGTTTTGAAAATGTGAAACCCCTATTAAGTAAAAAAAAATAAGCCAAACATGTTTTATAGCACCCCTTTCTGGTAACTACCTTCCACCATCGACGAGCTACGGTACACCAAATCTAGGAGGAGGCGGTGGAAGCTTCGGTGGTAGTAGTGGTGGTTTTGGTGGTAATGGATTTGCTGGTGGCCCACCGTCGGGTAACTATGGACCTCCATCGCAGGGAGGTGGAGGTGTCAGACCTTCATCAAACTATGGAACACCATCCTTGGGAGGTGGTTACCCCAGTGGCGCCCCTCCCTCCAACAATTATGGACCTCCATCAGGTGGTGGTGGCCCACCTTCAAACAGTTATGGAACCCCATCATTTGGCGGTGGTGGTCCACCCTCCAACAGTTATGGAACCCCATCATTTGGCGGTAGCACACCCTCAAACAATTATGGAGCCCCATCATCTGGTAGTGGTAGTTTTGGCGGTGGTGCTCCTTCCAACAGCTACGGGGCCCCATCAACTGGTGGTGGTAGTTTTGGCGGTGGTGCGCCGTCAAGTAGTTATGGATCGCCATCAACTGGAGGAGGATCTTTCGGAGGTGGAGCTCCTTCGTCGTCTTACGGAGCTCCATCTTTTGGCGGTAAATTTTTGTTTTTTTTTATTATGAAATAATTTTTGTACAAGCGCACATTTAGTTATTTTAACATATTATTCACGGAGATAAATTTTAATGAAATCAATTGAAAGAATCAAGAGAATTCAGGCAGAATAACTACTAGTTGTCATTCAGTGATAAAGTTACGTGTTTAAATGTATTGCTTTAACATGTGGTTAAAACGAAAGTATGGTAAATATAATTATTTGATGTGTATACAATTACAGTTTAAGCTAGTACTTTCGTAAATAGATTAACCTACAAGATTTTATAAAAATTTTACCTCAAGTTAATTCAATTATACAAATAGTCACTGTAAAGTTTTAATACCTCAGGATGCTTTGAGGGCGAGAAATGATGAAAAGAAATTTTCAATTTTAACATAGTCTCATATAAAAAATCATCTAAATTAATAGATTACAATGAACTATAGCTCTTATAATTTTCAAAATTTCCAGCTTTGTTCCTGTTCCCATGAGCTTTGCTTATAAATAGCTACAAGTTACTAATCGAAGACAATTTTGAATTATTTTTTCGATATGAGAAGAATGTGTGTCCATTCTTTTGTTTGTGTAAAAATAGATAGTAAAAATTAATTAGTGTGGGTGAAATAAATAAGCTACATATTAGTAGGGTAGAAAACTGGTGCATCTAATGTAAACTAATCGGAGATATCACGTGAAGTGGTGTTGTTTTAATAATCAACTTTTTAAAACAAAATTCAGTGACGAAAGAAAAGTTATCGCACATCCTTGACTCTCTAAAAAGTACATAAATTCTGATTTGAGTAAGATTAATTGTTATTCGTAAACAAAAGACAGAAAATCAAATTCAGAATTCCTTATTACACATCCGATTCTCTAAAATATCAAGAATGTGCATCAACTCTTCTTTTTTCGATTAAATAACTAGTTATTTAATCAATAATTCTTTTAATACCGACTCTAGAAATCTTTTAAACTTATAAAGAGCCATGCCAAGTGATTTATAAATTTTTGAGACACCAATATCAAGAAGGAATGGAAAGTCTTACCTTTTAGCATAAACATTTAAAATTGTCGCAACAGGTAACGTATTTATTTGTTATCCGCATTGCGAGTTCTGAATCTTTACATAGAACATTAAAAAGAAAAACAGCTTTTCTATTTAAGACTAGTTCTCACTCTATTTAAATTAATAACTAGGTGGAAACTCAGGAGGTAGCTTCGGAGGTGGACCTCCCTCAACATCTTATGGTACACCTAGTGGAGGTAATGGTTTCGGAGGTGGAAGACCATCATCTAGTTACGGTGCACCGTCTACTGGTGGAGGGAGTTTTGGTGGTAGCAGTGGCTTCGGCGGTAGTGGAGGTAGTTTTGGAGGTGGTACTCCTTCATCTTCATACGGTCCTCCCAGTGGAGTTGGCAGGCCATCTTCTAGCTACGGTTCTCCATCACCTGGGGGTGGTAATTTTGGTGGTGGTGGTAGACCATCATCGAGCTACGGTGCTCCATCAAATGGATTTGGAGGTGGCAGACCATCATCAAGTTATGGTGCTCCATCTAATGGAGGTGGTGGTGGCTTTGGTGGCGGCAGACCATCTTCCAGCTATGGTGCTCCACCCAGTGGAGGTGGTGGTGGTTTTGGTGGCGGCAGACCATCTTCCAACTATGGCGCTCCATCCAGTGGAGGTGGTGGTGGTTTTGGTGGTGGAAGACCATCTTCCAACTATGGCGCTCCACCCAGTGGAGGTGGTGGTTTTGGTGGTGGCAGACCATCATCCAGCTATGGAGCACCATCAAATGGAGGAGGATTTGGAGGTGGGGCCCCATCACCATCTTATAGTTCTCCATCCACTGGAAGCTTTGGAAGTGGTGGAGGATTTGGAGGAGGAGCACCTTCCTCAAGTTACGGTGCCCCAAGCTTTAGTGGCGGGTAAATTGAACCACAATTTTGAAATTTGTTTTTAATGCAGTTTTCAATAATATTTATCAATGAAATTTTCTTCTTTACTGTTGATAGATCCACCTCTGTTGGTCGACCATCGTCTAGCTATGGTGCTCCTAGCGGCACAGGTGGTGGAGGAGGCCAAGGTTATGCCAGCAACGGAGGTTACCAATATTAAATTTAAAATTAAATTAACTTCAAAGTTCATGACTCAAATGTTTGTCGACGACTTGCCTTTAACGGTCGAACAAATTACTTCTCTTATAAAGGAATTTTGTAAAAAATATGATTTACACTCGATTTTTGTCGTTAATGTGTTCTACCATTATATCATAGAAATTAACAAGAAAATTTTGTAAATTTATATCTTGTAACTGAATGAAGAATTTTCATAAAACGATGTATTTTTAAATCTTCATAGCTTAAATTTTAGCACGTATTATGAAGAGTGCTATGCTTTGTACAAATTTGAAAATTATTAAGAATTTTTAGTTTTTCCTAATTTACAAATCTGCTTCTATCTAAATGTAATTTATTTATTATGTAAGTGCGACTTTTTTTATACTGAATATAGGTAATGCTGTAAGAAAATGAACAAAAATAAAAAAATGTTCCTTTTTGTAATTGGTTTCCTTCTTTACTAAACCTCATCAGAAATACATACTGTAAAACTAAGCCAAGTTGGAAACATGATTGACTCCTCTTATCCAGCAGCAAAGTAATGTTCAAGCCATTGCATACAGAGACGGTCAATATAATCTGAATATGAGGAATATTAACTATCGTTTAATATCTTCTTAATTTCTTATTAACTATGAAACCAACTTTTATTTATTACTCATATTTTTGCATTTCTATATCACTAAAAATAAAAGACTTTTTCAATATAGTAGTAATTAGTTTTTTGATTTAATCTACATATTGTCTACTGTACTGGCTTATCTTTAGGACATATCTTATTGTTTTATAGTGTTATGTTAAGATATACAGCTTTTGTTACAAATATCTTGCCTTACTGCGTAAGTTTATCCTGTGATAACAAAAAATAGTTTTTTTTGATGTTTTTGTAAATCATGCAGATTATTAACAATAAAACATCAACCGTGTGATTTAAAAGAGACGTACTTGGTATTTAAATATATCTTCTTATTTTTGCAATGCATTTGAGAAAAATCTTATCTCCCAAGGTGTGTCAAACAAATGTTTTTTTTTTTTTTTAACAAAGTTTAATTAAAAAAGTGCTTGAAACAATAGTTTGGAAAGAACTTCTTTAAACTATTGCGTATGAATATGAATATCAAGATGTCGACAACATCTCAGTTTAATAAAATGTACATTACTTGAATTTTATAGCTATCATTTTGGGGTCTTCTTACGAAAATTTCATCATCTTCTTTACTGTTGTAGAAAGTACCCTGATGCACTTAAGATTATGAAGGAGTAACTTTAAAATGTCCATCTTTCAAACGCTGTAAGAAAAGTAGAAGGTATATGTGAAAAATTTCGAGGAAACAATCCTTAAAAATCTCGTCTTGTATTTGGGCATGATGATGAAATGATATAACCTCAACACCAATTTAGCTGTAACTAGAATAAAAACCACTGGATTTTCATGAAAAGCTAATTTAGATTTTTATGATATGAGAAGTATAGAGGTAAACGAGACAAAGTAAGAGTACTGTAAAGTGTAAGTTATACTACCCACGTTACGCGTACGAGTGTGTATGTACATCGAGGTCTTAGCAAAGCCACATTAGATGGCTCTAAACTTCGTTCCCCGCACACGCTGTGTTGAAAAGTTGTAAACATCATACGTACAAGAGGTTATGTGACTAACACGCGTTCGTTAATCCCCTACCCCGTGCACTAGTATGATAATGTACTATAGTGATTTTAATGATTATTGAGTCAGCACCTCAGCAGTATCCTACCTTTTTCACATAATAAATATACTTTTTTTTAAACAATAAGATTTTAAGTAAATCAAATAGAATAACTAAAACCAACTGAAGCACAGATAATGCAACGTATAAAGGTATTGATAAAATCAGATGATATTTATATAAATTTTTCCGTAGAAATTTGAAACATTTGTAAAGGCTTGCCACCTCATAAATTTTTTGTATATCAGACGATTTGTGTAAAGGTACACGATTTTAAATTATTAAATTGTTGCAGTACAACCTAGAAGACAAAATAATTCGAGGAGATGAAATTGGTAGTAAAATTTTCATTTCAAGACGAACATTCAATATTGCAAGTGATTTATCATTACCATTCATTTCATTTAAAAAACAATTTTCATTAGTTATAGCATTTGCTATGACTATACACAAGTTTCAAGATTTAATCATGTGGAACGATACTTAAAAAAACCTTTATTTTCTCACGGTCAATTGTATGTACTTCTATGAAGACTCAAAAATAAAGATAGAATTTTTGTTGTAATAGAAAAAGAGAACAACTCAGATATTCAAAACGCTGTTTAAACAAAAATTTTAATTTGAATTCATTATTGTTAAATAGTAAAAATTGTTTAATAATTCAATGACACAAGAATATAGTTTGATTATTTATATCGGGACATATACACTATTTGATAATAATAAACGACATGATGTATTTTTACCTTATGATAACACAATTTCGTTGAATAATGAAAATTATAAAAATAATAATAATCATTATGTTCGATCGAATTAGAATAAGTATGAAGGTTAATGTCAAACCATAAATAATTGATTACATAATCGTATACTTTTCCAACGAAATTGAATGTTGATATGATGACTTATTATTCATTCGTGTTGTAAAAAAGTCTTGAAATATGATTCAGTAGACATCGTCGGGCACCCAACAAAGTTTCTCTTAGTCTGGCGGAAATAGGCAATTAATTTGTAACTAAAATTTTGCACATCAGTAATAAATTAGTGAAGATCTTAAAAAAATGTATTGTTTAAACAGTATAAAATAAAAATAAGAGGTTATTCATTCTAAATGTATGGATAGAAATAAAAAATCAAAGTCTTTTTTTGAGGTTTTTATTTTCAACATTGACAACCAACACATTTCGACTTTTTGCGCAATTATACAGTTACAGTATCATATGTATATATTTATACTTATATATATATTTGTATATTCATATAATGTATATTTGTATTATACATGGTACAATTCACTGATACAATAACATTTTTTAAAAATAATTTTTGATAATTTTACTTTCGTAAGACATTTCAAATTGTTGTTTAATCAATTTTTCGATCGGCTGATTGAACACTTATTAAGTATTCATTCTAGAAAAATCAGATGTTTTACTGCAGATAAATGTGGATAGTGATGTATTTTAATGCAAAACCATTTTAAATATTAGCACATTTTGTTGAATCTTTGAATGTATTAATTGGTCAATTAACGGGAGAAAAAATTAATCAACTAATTTATAGTTTTTTTTTACTTTCATATTATCACTTTGTTTTATATGCGTAGTTTTTAGCAAATTGTTTTTTTATGATATGTATGTAGATATTCATTTTATTTAAGCTTAAATTCTAGTAACAATGATTCACACGTTTAATGATAATTTAGTTTTCGGCGCTTACCGCTAAGGAATAATGCAGTACAATGATTACTATAATCTACCCTAGATGTTTTGCATAAAATTAAAGAAATATCACAAAAAATTTCCTCAGTTGTGTTGTTCTTACTATATTATATTCAAGTAACACGATGGTTCAATTAAACTTGTTGGTTTTTATGAATTGGTTAGTCTTTTTGCTTTAATTCGTTATTCTCACGTAACCATTTAGAGTTAAAATGTATAAAACTTTTCATAAAAAAAAAAAATAATAATAATAATAATAATAATTTTGATCTTCAAACGTAATTTTGCAATCACTCAAAAAAATTAAATTTTGATGAATTTTTGAACTCATGACCAAATTCGGTAAACCAAAAAAGACAATTCCGTACATTAGATGACTTTTTTTCGTTTTATCATAACATCTAACAAATAAGAATGAGACTGTAAATCTTCTGCTAAATATTGAACGACGAGTGATGAGAGTTTTTTTTTATATGTACATACATTTTTTGCTTCAATTGATGTAGACGTAATATCTGTACAGTAGCAACATTATAATTATTGTGTAACGACTACATAAATTAATGATTCGATGACTTCACGATTTATTTAATCATAATGTTAAATTTTCTATACTCCAATAATCAACAGTTAGTTATGTATTAACCATATATAAATAATCACAAACAATCGATGAAATTAATCAATGATTAACAAAGCACAATGACAGAGTGTAGTTGTGTTCAAATGAAGGATAATAGATTACCCAACTTTACTAGTATAAGTACAGCTACAAATCAACAGTAGTAGCCAGGCGCATTGATAAACACTCTTTCTTACGCTTAACTGTAAATTGCACACAGTAATTGTACACTTGTCTGTGTGATTATATTATATGTCAGTTAATTTGTTTCACTTCCGTATAATGTAATAAACACTACTTTCTTTTGTCAACTTTGTCTAAATTGTCACCCTTAAAAGCATCCCTATATATAATACAAATTGAATACTTTCGAAATACTTTCTTCATTTCTTTAATATTAAATGCTTCTTATTTTATCTTTGGTTTACGGCAACAAATGTTATTCGTTCTCTCTGTATACTTTTATCACCCTTCATTGTGTTGCGATTGACAAGATTTCTTGAATTCTCACTTTTCGACATTGCATGATAACATGCACCACGAAAGAAAAATTTTTCGCCTGAAATCTTTATGGAAGCATGTAAATATACGCTCATGTTCTCTTTGGATGCTTCGTAATGTGTAGGTAACAGTAAAAGAAATCAAACAGCGACCAAGAATTCAAGAAACCCTCAGTCCAATCATAAACAGGACTCGCGTATATGCATCTATCCAGCTCGATGTATGTCGAGTTTTAATGTGTTTATGTATACCTATGTATAAAGCTACACGCTTACAATCGGTTTCTGTACGTACTTCCAGCGCACACTACATATTATATGTATATCCATTGTTTTCTCGGTGCAGTGCACACAAAATTTGTCTGTTATGAACTACATTTCATAATAAACTTAACAAGCTCTGTCGAAGACTGATCCGCCGTTTTGTATGCCATTACAAAAATAGTTTATCTCGCATGAGGTGCTGCTAATTACCTACACACGTAGTCAACTCCATAAAAAATGTCTTTCATATTTTGCTATTTCATTGATACGCTAAGCTTTGAAATTTTATCACATGATATACCATTTGCCAACATTAGTTTTGGATTGGACGAAATCCATCCGAAAGCAGCCACAATAACATAATACTTTGTCGCTAACACTTTAGCTTTGACTATTATATGTGGAGGTAATTAGCACGTTGTGGAATGTATATTTGAAATAAATTATTTACTTACGATGCAATACATTCATGCTAGAAAATACCTAAAACTATGGAATATTCAGTTTTTTGTACTCAAACAACAATATTATAAGATTTCAAATGATCAACAAATACATTGTTTTTATTAAATGTTACAAAATTGACTTTCCAAATAATCAAACATAAAATTAATGCTATCAAAGATTTATATCAAATACCAAGTTTATCACAGTACAATAAATAGACTAGAACCAAAGGTAATATTAATACAAGTCTAATTTAATAGTCTGAAAAAATTTTCCAGCTTAAACTACAGGTATTTTTCTGTGAAATATAACTGTCTAAAATGAAGAAAACGAATAAACATAGATAAGCAACATCAAGGTTAATAGACAAACGATTTTTCGCATTGTTTATAGCATCCATAGGTATCTACATAATCACGCGTCTGTTGAAAATTGTCCCAGTTATACATTTATACATGCAGTTTAATTGTAAAGTAGGTGTGGTTAATCACACCATCCCGTATTTGTTCATACAGATAAAGGAACTTTAAAAGCGAGGGAATCGATCAGCGCCCAATTTGTGAGAGTTATACAATGAAAGCTATTGACATCTGTTAACATCTTCTCAACAAAGATAGCTCACTATATCTCTTCTAAAATGTAACAAGAAACTTGCGAACCATTTTTCCATATTGATGCTCTTATGAAATTTTAAAATTTTATTCACAATGAATTTGATCTATTTTTACACTTTTTTTTTTTTTTTTTTTTTTTTTTTTAATGAATAATTTATCGCTTTGTCAACTTACCTGCGTAGCTATGATTTTTTACACGGCACGTCGATGTAGTTCAATAGAAACAGATACTGTATTGTGTCAATCATTCAACATTTATTAAATATCTCTGTTGTAGATTTGTTGTATTATTATTTAGGTTTCAACTAGCATCATAGAATGTATGTATATTTATATATATATTTGTATGTATATATATATTTTTATTTATTTATTTATTTATTTATTTATTTATTTATTTATTTATGTACCATGGTACTGTCATCTCTACCTTAGTCTTTGACCCGAGACTCAATTGTTTGAAACTTCTACTACACTAACTAACATACTTAAACCGTGCCAGCACAGACTGGGATCCATAGTCATTGTTTCCAAATCTTTTTTTTTTTGTACTTTTTATACTTTTTTGTAGGAAAAATATATTTTTTTAACATCTGTAATTGATTTGAAATAATCCTACTGTTTGTAAAATTGTAACGTAATCGTGAGACAATAACTTATACGTATAAAAAAATAAAAATTACCGTTATATGTAGGGCTCATGTAGTTATCAACATTTATAAAGTTCTGCTATAATCGTTTATAATATAAAGCTCTGTTGAACTGCATCGCCCAAGTGTAGAATCACTCGAGTATTTTTCATTAACATATATTATACAAATAGTGCGAATATCAAAATCAACATTTTCTTATAAAGTAATAATCTCCAATAACATGACTGGCGGATCGGCCAACATTATATATATTATACGCCCGTGTGTGTGTGTGTGTGTGTGTGTGTGTGTACATATACTTCAACAAAAAATCTCTTCAAGTGATTGGTAGACTATATAAATGCATTTATATATAATATACATCTCAAACAAAAATTATTCACTAGGCCTAAAAGGCGACGCGGCTTCTGAGAATCGTGCGCTCCGTGAAATTTAAAAATAATTACTTAATTATGTTAAATGTTTCTGTATCTTACAATTTCACATTAACAATAATAAAAATTTAAAAAACGTTAGAACGAAACATCAGAACCATTTTTTTAATAATATAAATTCTCTGATAAATAATGTTAAGAAAACAGTACAAGGTCACGTCAGGAAAAGAATATATTTATGAGTACATCATTTTAGAATTTCATGGAACGCCGAAAGAATACTGAAACTTCAACTGAACTTCAGGTTACCAATGAAACTAAATAATATACCATAAAAATATTAAAAATTAAGTTTTATCTATTTTTCATTAGGTTTCAAAATTAATAAAACTACAAAAATAGACTCAAATAGTTCTAGTTCACACATACATTTAAATTTGCGATAAAATTTTGAATTACATGTGAAATGTTCATAACACAGTCATAAGCTTCACAAAGTGTAACAAACTTTCTAATGTACTCTTTGAAAGGAAAGTGTATACATTATTCTAGATGCTCACTAAAGAATTTCTTTTAAATATTTTTTTATGAGTTTTGTAGGGACAACAAATAATGAATTATATATTATACAAGCGGTAATCGTACTAATGCTTTGCATAATACTCATATGAAAATTTTACCACTTAAAAAATTAACCTTATTTTTCGCAGAATAGTTGCAGCATTATTTACGTAATTGAGTCTACTTTTGAATTACGAAAAAAATATGAAAAAATTGAACGTATTAAAAAATAAATAGAACCTGCCAGTTGGAGTTAAATAAGGAGGAAAGAAGCCATGCTTGAGTTGTAATAGGTGGCGATGGGCCACGTCGCCGAGCTTATTGTTGGTCACAGCATCCGATCACGGAGTCCGTTGAATTAGAAGGCGGTACTATTCTGGGCCGGGCGCGGACCGTGGGCTGCGCCAGCAGCGCCGCTGGAAGTGGAATGAGGCCCGACCTTCATGGCTGAGCCCATGCCACCACCACCGCCACCGCCCACGCCACCGACGATCGAGCCCGGCTGGTCCCCTCCTGGGTAACCCGGCTCCATGTCGTAGTCCGGCTCGAGTGCTGGGTTCACTCGGCCGTTAGATTCGTCCTTGCTGCCGTAGAGCCTGCCTGGGCCGGCTGCGAGAACTGACATCTGCTCGCCCTGCAACAGTCACGTGGAGAATCGACCATGACACGTTCGTTTTTTTCAATCAAACCATTTGTCCGTAACTCATACGGCATTAAAATTATAATTAAACCCTATTTTCACCATATTGTAGGCTGATGTCTAAACAATGGAGGATTTTCAGTAATTTTGTAGTGATTAAGTTGTGATACAAAGCTTTATTTACGGTGTAAAATTGCCTGTCAACAGAGTATTTAGACATTGAGTTTGCCATTATTCACATCAGTACGGAAAACATTGAAATTAATATTTCATTTGGCCGATCATCTAAAGGGTTCCTATAAATTTGGAGAACATATTTTTTTTCTAAGTTATCTTTTTAACCTAAGTATGACCTAGGTATTTATTAAATAAAAAAACAACATTTTCTTACATAAAGCTATTTTCGTGATAGTTTTGTAGGGCTGCGATTCAAAATGTGGGTTCAAAACGGGCTTAAACTAATGTAATTGTCAATATGTCAAAGATAAAAATTTAGGGCGTCCGATAATTTTAAATTACATTTTTTTTCAACGATAATTTACATTATTCTACGTTTTACGACTGTTTTATAGCGAGTAAAATAGTTTTAACGTTTTCATTTTAACAACATATTAATTATACAAAAGAAAATACCCACTCCAAAACAGTCCGTGTTGCTGGATTTTTTTAGAACAGTTCAGTAGTAAGCCTGGTCTACTAAAAAATTACTAAAACTGACCAACTACTTCAGATTAAACATAAAAAAAATTAATTTGAATTTTTCTCATGGATTTAATTGTTCAAACGGTTTTCCGATGATGAATAATTTTTTGTAGTTGATATTTCTCCCGTAAGACTTTACTAAATTTTTTGTTGTATAACTAACAAGACAGATATTTTTTTCCAAAAAACATTTTTCAATGTGTCATTACGGGTAACATAAATGTTGCACAAGTAAGATTTAGACAAAAAAATGAACGAAATTGTATGCTTTTTTAGTAGTGTGGTATTTTTATTGAATAATATAAAAGTAAGTATGAAAGTAGTCACAATACAGCAGATTGCACGAAACGGCATGTCGTGCACGATTAGTTTCAGCTACATAATTCATGAATATTATCGTTTGTGGATTACTCAACGATTAAAACGAAAAGAAAAGTTGATGAAAAGTTGGGAAAAACATGTGGTAGCTCTCCGGCCGTACCATAGGTAAATGAGGTAAGTTAAACGAGGTTGGCTTGCAAGCGTGTAACATTTTTTAAAATTATTTTCACAATTTTATTAAAAGCCAATAAAAGTTATTGTCAGTTTTTTTTTTTTGTTTTTGTTTTGAAAACGTATAATGTTTTCCATAATGTGTAATGTCCCATTAATTTGCCCTATGAATAGTAATAAAAGTCCCTTCTTTAGTTTTGCATCATGATAATAATATGTGTTATCGCATAACTTTATTTTGTTCAGTAAATTTCGCTCTTAAATACATGAAATATTGTGCATATTACTAGTGCGTTTTTAATGCAAAAACAACGATTTCCGTTTAAAAATTGTCAAACAGAAATGAATAATGATAAAAAAAAGGAGAATGCTTTTACTTAATGGAGATTGGCGCGCGCAGTGCGCCGGGAGGCGAAACTTACTAGTCAAATGAAAGCTAATAAGTATTCCTATTTTTTTCCTCTCTAGAAGTCAATGTTTTCAGCTCTTAAAATATAAGCAGCTTGAGAAAAAAAATGCTTACTCAAAAATATCATGTCTTTATTATAAATTTCGTCATTTTCTTAAAAAATTTTAGGAATGCACAAATTCATATGAAACATTTAAAATTAAACATAAAAAATTAATAATTTTAGTAAGTAAATAAAAAATTGGATATCCAAAAACTGTGTCTCCAATATATCAAACCCAATGATTGATTGCTTACCATCTATACAAGCAATCAGCCATTGGCATAGTGCTCACAATAGCAAATGTTACAGTAAGCACTAATTTATTAATATGAATACATAGAATTCCATCGATAAAATTACGTAGTTTAATAAGGTGAAGGCCCAATACTTGGACAAAACTAAAATTCAGACCGATACTTGGGCAGTGAAAAATCAGTCATTGCAGCAAATGAAAAAGAGATATTTTAAAAAACGTAAATAATTGGTAGTGCTATGATTATTATTGATGATGTACTTGAATTTTTTAATAAATTTTAGCAAAATTTATTACAAGCGAATGATTCTAAATTTCACCTTAGGCGCCACAAGAGTGCGATAATTTTTCTCCGTTTTCTATGATTTTGATAATAGGTAATGCTCGTTAAAATTAATCCAATGCATTTGTATGCATGCTGCATGGTATTATTTTACAACTTTTACATTAATTAACAATATTTCTAATGTAATCGTGGACAAAAAAAAAGTTGTTTACCTTGTAACGTAGTTAATCTTTTCCGCGAATTTTTGAAACAAAAGCGTATAAAAAGTGCAGTATTTTGTAGAAAAAAAACACTGTACTAATTAGTTTTGTTGTTAAGGGGTGCACCGCTGTAAGATAATTGTTTTTTCAACATTTTGATAAGTTAACCTCCAATTCACTGTAAATACAGATGAAGTATTGGTTCTGAAAAGAGGAAAAATATTTTTAAAAAAGAGTAAAAGAATGAAATAGAACAAAAGTGGAGGTCACACAAGAAAAACAAAAAAGAGAAGTAAGGAAAATTATAATCTTATTAAAAATAAATCTCAAATAACAAAACTAAAAAAATCAGTAAAATTGGTTTTACACTATCTCACTGATGAAACAATTGAAAAAACTGAGTGAGAACCGAAGTGAGAACTTAATTGAGTTGGATAATTCGTTTGCGATTGAAGAGATGCAGTTTCTGCAAAAGAAAATTCAAATCAAGAAGGAGAAGTGTGATTCCACACAATTAAAAATGTTGAAAATCAAAATGCACCCTGAAGGATTTATCTTGTATTTAATAAATTATTTTTAGAAAAAAGATTAAAAATTTTATTTACAAGTTTCAATTAATAAATTTGTTATTATTTATCACATTCGTTAACCTTTTTTCGTTATACGGTATTTATCTAAATATATACTTTAGTTTAAATAAGTACTTGCGCCTTATCATGATTTATACAACTGTAAAATCGTTTAAGTTAGTATTGTCCAAGCAGTGCTTTCCAACTTGTTCAAGTACTGCAGCATTATCCAACTTTTGGTTTTCAAGGTTGTCCAACTACAACGACAGTCAAGAATGATTGTCCAACTACTCCAATAAGTTGACATGTTTTAAAATGTACGATAACTATTATTTACGAGCTGTTTTAAAACATTTTTTGTGTGTTATATAACCCTAAGCCATCCTAATTACAAGTTAATATTTAAAACATATGGAAGCTTTGCACATTAACTTCGAAATATGAGCGTTAAAATTAGTTTCGAAAAATCTGTTCAAGTATTGGGCATTTTACCTTACTTGTATTTTATAAAAATATTGAATATCATGTATTTTTATTAATTAATTCATTTGATATGATACAAGGAAAATTACAGTTATGTTGAGAATCATACTTCAAAATATTAACTATAAATTGCATTTATGTAACTGTGATATAAAAGTAGCGTACAAGTTATCGTCATTATTTATTAAATTTATTTATTTGTGTAAAAGCATGAAAAATAAATAAGGTATTTGTACTATTTTTATAAACATTTTTCTTCTATTTTTCTGTTTTAATTTAGTACTTAGAATATGGTATGTCAATCACTGTAAAAATGAGGTCAAACACAGTGCTGTATTTATCAATGACTTTATTTCTTACAATAATCTTTTCAATATTATTTTCAATTTTTATTCAAACGAAACTCAAAAACCGTGTGTTTATATTTTTCCCAATAAACATATTCATAGCGTACGTTAAAATGTGAAAGATTAATCGTAATATTTTTTTTTAAATTTTTTAAATTTATCTGACATGTGACTTAAAGACGCTCCTAACCATGAGTTAACCCTTTCTTAAAAATGAAATTCGCCACATAAGTGCCATCGCACCACGGCTACCTTACGCCCCTCGAGCCGTTTTACGCCCTTGGGCTACACTTTCAGCCCTTGTAATTACTTTGGGCACACGGGCAGAAAAGTTTTTTGCGCCTTCCGAGCCCAAAGTACTTTTCTGTCCTATGTCCCAAAGTGATTCACCGGGCGCAAAGTGTACCCACGGGTGAAAATGGTAGTTTTCCTACGAGTTTGAAAAGTCTCTGTTTGCTAACCGAGAGGTTTGCGGCCCGAGCTGAAGGCGAGGGACGTAACGAGGCTCGTAAAGGAGACTTTTCGAACAAGTTCCGGAAAACTGCTTTTTCGCTCAAGGAAGTACCAGCCTCCCAAAACCACCCGAGGGCGAAAATGGTAGTTTTCATCGGATAAGTGCCAAAGTCTCTAGGGTTATTTTGCGGCCCGAGGGACGTAAGGTAGCCGCGGAGCGATGGCGCTTATGTGGCGAATCCTATTTTTTCTACCGAAGGCACACCCGACCCTCAAAAACATCCGAGGTCGGAAATGGTATATTACTTTGCTCCCGAAGGGCGCAAAAAACTTTTTTACCCGTGGGCCCAAAATGATTATAAGGGCGCAAAGTGTGGCCCAAGAGCAGAAAGTGGCAGTTGTACTTTGTGCCCACACTGGAAAAAAGTTGGTTGGACTGTCTGCTCAACTTTACTGTGTACAGCGCCCCCAGTGGGTGATGCTCTCGCTCACCCAAGTTAAGTGAACTGCTCACCCAAAGTGGGTGAACAGCAGCACCAATAGCCAAGAGTTTGGTTAAGTAGAATTTTGGTGCTGCTACTCGCCCACTTTGGGTGAGCAGTTCATTTAAATTGGGTGAGCGAGAGCATCACCTACTGGGGGCGCTGTACACAGTAAAGTTGAGCAGACAGTCCAACCAACTTTTTTCCAGTGCATAGTAAAAAAAAAAAAATTCAAATGATTTGATTTACCATTTCCCTTCAATAAATCTTCAAAGTCAACCTTCCTAAATTAATCACAATAGTCCCAAATTTTGCCCTTATTTATCATTAGTACCAGTATTTTTATTTACTAAATTTCATCCTTACGTTGTATGCACATTCGTTTACTGCACATCTGTGTAGCCAACTCGCTGTACAGAATTTTTAAGGTACTCTAAGTGGCAAAAAATATATGAACAACTTTTTTACGTAATTCTATAGTCTCTACCTTTATTTGTTTCTATTTTAAATTACTATTACATCCTGAATTCGAATCTGCAAGGTATTTGGCCATATCGGATGTTACTTAATTGTTATTAACAAATTAAATGTTTAAAGTGCTATAAAAAATCAAAAAACACCGTCAGAAGGATAAAAACCAAGCCAAACATTAGCAAGTATGTCAGTTTTGAAATTCAAATATTTCTATTGGAAAAAAAGATATAAAGTATGTTTAGCGGCAAATTATAGCTTTCGTGCCTGTCGTGCTCTTTATTTTCATCATATTTCGGCTTAACATGAACATTTTAGGTCGTGAAACTTTTTATTTTAAAGAGGAAGATCTTATTTACGATCAGGAGTCATAAAAAATAGTTTAGTAACCGTCAGTTCGTTTTTAAATGTGATAAAATACAAAAATTTTGGTAATTAAACGACCATATGGGAGGAATAACTATTGATTTTAACAGTTTAAATAAAATATCTAATTAGTTATTACAATCATTTATCGTCATGCAAAACGTTGTGGGTATACGTAAGTAAATCTACAATTAATTATTAGAAACAAATTAATAAATAAAAACAATGAAAAAAACATTATATTTTATAAAGGAAAAACTTACATTGGAAATGTGTAAGGTCGTAGGATTAACAAGGTTTTAGTTCTACAAGAATTGACGCATTTTGTAAAAAAAAATGCTATAATTTGGCACTGTTAGAGTATTCATCGCCGCATACGTAAAAAAAATTTTCAGTTTATGAACAAAATAGTGGTCGTTAAATCGCCAAAATTTTTGTACTTGTGTTTTTTGTACTTTTATACACAAACGAAATGAGTATTATTAAACTACTTTATATGACTCCTAATTGTAAATTAGATCTTACTCTTTAAAATAAAAAGTTTTGCGAGTCAAAATATTCATAACACGAGGTATGATGAAAATAAAGAGCAAGACTGGTACGAAAGTAAAATTTTGCCGCTTAACATGCAATAACTTTTTTTCTAATAGAAATGTTTTAAAAAATGACGTACTCACGAATGACAATGTAATAGTTTGGCTTTGTTTGTGTCTTGCTAATGGTTTTTATTTTAAAATGTATTATTTATTTATGTTCAAATTAAGCAACACTATATACGACCAAACACCTTGCAAATTTAGATTCAGAAGGTTAACATACATCTAGAAAATCTAGGTACTTATTCTAGGGAACCTCGATCGATGACGGAGGGCCTCTACTTACTTAAGGTGGCTCCTGTGTCCTCAACGTTAAAATTATAAATAACCCAACCTAGGTTAATAAAATTGAATTATATTCTTTGAATTCCCATCTTTCTATTCGTATAAAAAAAAATGAAGGTTGACGATAAAGTTTTCGATGACATGAGAAAAGTGTCTTGTTATCGAACAAAATCTTTAAATAATCGGAGACTAAGTTTACAGTTGCGAGTGCAAGTCAGCTCTCAGCTTTCTGCATTCTGCAGAGTACATATATATAGGTATAACTACTCTTGAACTTAGGAGCGTATCGTAACAGTTCATCAATTAGGGCACCATAAAACTTTTTTGTTTTTTTATATTGACTCACTAAAGTAATAGATAAAATGTAGAATATGGCTAACAACAGTCTCTACGATAATTTTATACCATATTTTAAAGAAAACAATGATTAATTTTAGTCTCCCCATTTTGATACGGCACTAGGCGCTGGAGCCACCTTAAGTAAACAATACATCACAAAATCAAAAAATTTGTTCAATAGTTTTTGAAAAGTGCATGCGTTGCAGTAAAGCCGAGTCACGCTCAGTAGTCGACCGCTGTGGTTAGTACACATGCAAATTACTATCATCTTATAAAAACTGTGGAAGAAAATTTCGATATTTCAGAATATCGTTTACATGGGTAGAGGCCCCAGCGCCACCAGGTATGAAAACTATATATTCTGTACTTGGTCATCTGATCAATGAAGGAAAACACATGTATACTATAGTAAGGCTTTCACTCCCAACAGCTAAATCTTGAGCGCAATACGTAGATCTTAAGAGCTTAAAATATCTACTTATTTATTAAAATAAAGTTATGATGCGAATAAAACATTATGTTTGCTTGCGCATAAATTTAGACAAATTTTGACGTAACTGTTATTTTCAACTATAAAGTTTTGTAATTAATTAAAAAATCTAATCTTCATAACAACACTTAAATATATACATTGATCATGCTACTTTAATTTTAATTTTAGTGTTGTCGTTGCTCCACCTGTATAAAAAATGGTAGTTTTCGTACTATTAAAGAAGGGATATTTATGCAAATTGAACGTGAAAATAATTCGGAAACAGAAAATGTTTGAGAACAAATTTCCAATTTATGAAAGATACACGTTTTGAAAAGAAAAATAACGAATTGAAAGTATTCATATAAGTTATAATAACATTATATAATATTAGTACGGTATGGTATATATGGTACGGTTAGGACCCTTTTTGGCTTTTATTATACCATGGACATTTTTGCTTTAAATTTTTTTGCCCTAAACGCATGGTGTGATAGTTTTTCTTGTGGGTCACGTGCAAAGTCCCCCTCAGACGACTTGGTCGTCCTACTAGGTACTATTTACTGGGTGAAGCGATTGTCTCAAGTACATCCCAGCTATTATCAAGTTTAATGGAAAGATATTTTTCAGTGAACCATATAACTCGCTATACCGACCTTTTTATAACCAACAGCGACTTTTACCCAAAATAAATTCATTTTTATAATTAAAAAAAAAAGTTGGTTTATTTTTGTGATTACTTTATATAATTTAAGAAAAGCAAATTTATTAATGTTTACAAAGTAATAACTATATTTAATGTTCTTTGCTTTTATTGTAGTAAGTATACAATCGATCTATTTAATAGTTGAATTAAACATTTATAATTTTACTTCAAAATTGAGGTGGACTGTTGATATTTCGGACCCCCCCCCCCTCTTAAAACATTCCAATAAAAAAGACTAACAGAATTTATATTTTTAACAACCTTATTTAATTCAATATTCTATTATTAATGGCTTAAGTTGAGGGTCAGCCTAGGCTTTATTGTGTGAGCGCGCATGCATTAATGCATACACAAGCGAATGCTGTGTGCTAAAAAGAATCGAACAAGTGTCGATCGATATTCGTCATCCTAACAAAACGCTTTGTGTCTAGTGTACTAAAAATACATTAAACTGTTCGTCCTCCATTTCTTCAAGAACTTTCTCGACCTTATTCTTTTATCTAAGATTATTTTTCTGCATGTATTTTTTTTTTCTTCCGTTTTTCAAAATCCCGATTGTATATTTTTATTTTTTGTAATTGTAATACTTACATATAAGTATACTTATTTGCATACATTACATATCCAAAAGAAGCTTCCAAAATATCGAGCAGAAGTGATCAAAACTGATTTATGGCAATATTTGTACATAGTTTAGAAAAAGTACAAAACGTATGAAAAAGTTTGAAAATTTCTTTCAGAAGCAATCACGTATTAGCGTACGTAGTAAGTATATTTATTGAAACTCTCTAGCACTGAAAGTATCTTAAAATCGTAGGAATTATTTAACAACTAGTTTCCTCCGAGTTAGAACTTTCCTTAACCCGAGTCTGAGTTAAAACTTGCTTTAATACAATTATGAGTTGGCGCTTTCTTTGACCAAGTTTGTGAGACTACAAGTATGTTTTAATTAATTTTTCTTCAAATATACCACCAAACCTAAGCTATCGTTAATTTGAATTTGTGCGCTATTAAGATATGTAAAGGCGCCTCAACAATCAAACGCATGTCATGGAGATACACCTTATGCGACAGTTAATCAGAGCCGCCTAAGCTAACTCAAGCCACCGCTGCAGATTCAGGTATAAAAAGGGCTAGTAGAAACACGGGCTGGTTACTCTGCTTCTGCCTTTCGCAGTGTATCTGAGTGTCTGACCCTTAGCTCGTGAGCTCAACTCTTTAAAGCGTCGTCTTCATATGTTGTGATGAAGATTCAATAAATGATTATTTACATATATTCACTTAAATTTTGTATCGTTCATTATTAAATCTAAACTTTAATTAAACAGAGCAGTAGGTAAGACGGCACGAGTCTCCTAGCTTTCCCTCGCCATTACATACTTTGCACTGGAGTAAGGAGCCAATCTGCGAAGAATTGCAAACCGGGGTGAATCATCTAGGTAGTGAGTTGGTGGATCGGTGGATCTTTAAGGCAATACGAACTGAAGCTATTCCAAGACATTAATATACTGTAAGCAATGTAAACTGTGTATGACATTAAAAAAATAATGCCAATTTTGTGAGGGTCAAAAAATTAATTTTCAAGTACTTAATTTAAATGAAGAGTCTAAAGACATGATATTCCATACTCATTTAAGGTTAGTTTGAAGACACCTTTACAAGGATAAGGAGTCAATGAGAAGCTCGTGGGTACAAAGTTGGATTCGCAATGTCCCTAACCAGTAGCACGAGATACCTTATAGAAAGCATGTAGGTACACAGGCAGGTTCGTAATGCCCCTGACAGGTGATACATGAAATTCCGGATAGATCAAGAGATGGATGTTTAATATTTTTTAAAAACGTGTAAGTTAATATAAATGTAAATGTTAACTTTCTTCTAACATTTTTGGGAGCTATAATTCCGTGATGTCTCGGGATAGCTTCAGTTCGTATTGCCCTAAAGATACGCTGATCTACCAACTCACTACCTAGAGGATTCACCCCAGTTTGCGATGCCCCAGGGCCCGGCTCCTTATCCTAGTGATACAAGAAAGAATGCAATGGTGAGGGGAAGCTAGGAGACTGCACTAGCCTCGCTGCCGTCTCACTTACTGCTCTATTTAACTAAAGTTGAGATTTATCAATGAACAAAATTCAAGTGAATGGATGTAAATAATCATTTATTGAATCTAAATCATAATATACACGACGCTTTAAAGAGTTAAGCTCACGAGCTAAGGGTCAGACTCACTGCGAGTGTACCTGTCTGTGTACCTACATGCTTTCTATAAGGTATTTATTACGTTATTATTTATTTCTTACATTATTATACATATTTTGATAGCTTCGAGCTTTTGGACGTTAATTTAAGTAACCTAATTACTTTTTTTATTGTAGAGGAGATTAGTGGGTAGTTAATTTCCTAGAGCGGTTTGAGGGGACATAGTAAGTTAAAAAAAAATTCAAGCAAGTCAATACAATTCGGGTATTTTAAATATCCAATTTTTACGGCTTGAGTTTTTCAAGACCTTCGTGCACATCCAGTCTCTAATGTGAAAGGAAAAAAAACTATACGAAGCAATAATAGTTATAATGATGAAAAGTAAAACTCACCTCAGCTGGATCAGGTCCAACTCTCTCGACATCCTCCGGGATGTTGACAACGCAACGGAAGATGTCGTAGCTCGGGGCGAGTTTGCCGCTGAGGAAGACGTACTGTGTGCCGTAGGAGACTCCAACGAGGGTTATGAGAGATATTAGCATGGCCATGGTTCGAAAGGGAAACATCTGAGTGCTGGTTTCCTCATCGTAGCCTGGAAAGCGGATAAACGCAGGCAAGCCCATTATCGGCTCACCGCCGCTAATGCGCACGACGAAGGCCACTATGTAGGCGGTGAGGCTGCCGTAGGTATTGCAGTAGTGTTTAAAGTGCACGACCATCAGCAACTGCGGAAACAGGATCACGTAGACCAGGTCCGAGCACATGGACCAGAGACCATAGATTGAAGGTATGGTCAGGGCCATGATTGTGCTCAGGATACCGACGACGCCAATGCCGATCCGCATCACCCAAATTATTTCCATTTCCGATGCCTGCACAACAGAACCGAAAGACACAGTTGTTTAATATGCTGTTTTTCAATACTGTCTCACAAGATCTTTATCTACGTAAAGAGATAAAGATGATTTTATAACAAAAAATCAGCGTACATTTCATAAGAAATATCTATGAATTAGATCTATAGTGATATTTCTTTTGACGACAAGAATTTTGTGATCAACGAAGGTCCTGTGAATAACCTGTTATAAATCCTAATTATCAAGAATATTTTTACTTTACTACGATAGTTATTCAAAATAATACTGTGATTAACTAAAAATTCTAATGGTTGATTTCTTTGAATGGACAACATTTGTTTGAACCGAGGTTTAAACTATTCACACCATAAAACAGTAAGAGTTCTGTGAGACCCTTTATGTATTTATAACTAGCAGATAAAGAGATCAATAAAACTCACCCTCTGACGGAAAATTAGTTTGTACACGTTCCTCGCGAACATAGAACTGGCAGATAGAATGCTACTGTCCGCTGATGACATGACGGCGGCCGAAACGGCACCCAGTCCGAAAAATGACACAAAATCTGGAGTCAGGTATTGCAAAACCATCGGCAGGATCATGCTGGTTTCAGTCTCCGTCAGCGGCCAAGGACCTTGGTATCCCGTTTCGTTAAATGCTGCAGGACAGACAAGAAATTTACATAAAATTAATGATTTCTTGCGCATTAAAAATTTTTTGATCCACAACTTTTGTGAACGTCAAGAGAGTTCTATGATATCCAGAATAAACAATAATAAACAGATGAAAATTCAATTAAACAAAAGCCCTAAATTAATGTTGTCAAAATTTGGAGACGTAAAGTTGACCAAAAAGTTAGTGTGAGTATTTAGTTTAATTTTACATGTAATTAAACTTATGTGACATTGTACTTTTAAGTTATTCTATCTATTGTATTCAGTCTTGCTTGTTCACAATGAATGTTTCATAAAAATTATACCAATGATACAAAAATTTTAAGTAATCTCATATAATTTAATAAAACTTGGCGGAGTTTATATGAGATAAGAAACAATTTAATAAGTTGAATTAATTAATGCTATAATACAGGGTTATGTTATATGAGACTGAGAGGGAACGATAGCTGCATTGACTATATATATGGCGAGGTAAGTCTTAATTTGCCTCGAGCACCTCCAAAGGTAAGGTTGAAATTTCAAATCGTCACATTGCTAACCATGAAACAAGATTTCAATAATCTTTGTCCATTTGAAGAAAACTTTTTAATTATATGAACAGAGATTTAAACATTTAGGACAAAAAGCGATGTAGGATTATAAATGTTTTATGTTTCATATTTATCTAAAACCACTTAAGTTTGGCTCATCTCATCTTTTACAGGCGTAATAATGTGAAATTTCTTTCCGAGGGATGTCCACAGATAGTATCTCAGTCAGAAATGAGTGAATGATATAGCTAAAAAACAAGAAATGTTGCGAGTTTTTTCACAAATCAAGGCTACTCAATCATAAGTTTTCACGTTTGCATATGTAAGATAAAGAGAAACAATCATTCCTTACGCTTCTGTGTATAATCAAAGAAAATATTTTTCCTAAGATATGATAAACGACGATGTGTAGATAAATGATTGACACGAACATTATTGTTCAACGACGAGTTTCTTTCGGAATATTTTTTCACGTGAACACGATAATTGACGAGCCCCCGGGTCTCCCCCATTGTTTTTCTTCCGCTATCTGCCCTCGCAATCCAGTACAAGCCGCAAGTGCGCGCTTCTGGGGCGTGCGGCCACACCGAAGGGGATTAAATTAGGCACGTCTATCTACTCTATCTCTTCCTGCTCTCTGCTCCTCGGGCTTCCTCCCTTTTCTTTACGCTTCTGCAGATTCCTCCCTTTCTCTGGTTCTTTGCCACCCCAACCCCCCACGCCGTCTTTATCTTATTCCTCCGTTTGATCTTCAGCCGTGCTTTTCACCTCTCCTTGCTTATACTTGTATTGTTCTGCAGCATTACTTGTCTTTTTCTTGACGAATTCTTCGCATCCTTTTACCTTTTTTTTTTTTTTTTTTTTTTTTTGTAGATAGTATTGGTTGAATACACCACACATTCCAATTATATTTAACTGCTCTTGCAAAAGATATTCTAATGGTAAAAGCTTTTTCAACGAGCATTTTGCTTATCAGCACATAAATGTGTGAAGTACTTGGCAATGGATGTAAAGTTTTTTTCTAAACATTTTTAGCCCCATTTTAACATTCCATGGAGGTTCTATTGACGGGAATTCTGAAGTTGTAACTTGTCTGTCGCTACTACAGTAAAATTTTATCGAAAATAATGAATATCTGTAGAAGCACTGAATTAAGTACACAAAAAATGAAGAAAAATAAACTGAAACATGTACAGCTATGTGCTAAAAACTGTATAACTATACTCTCTTGCAACAGTAAAGCCAATCGAATCGTGAACAGTCCTATCGTTAGCGGAAGCTGTATTAAAATCAGGTTAAACTTTTACTCTCTTGACCATACTTTGGCTATAATATATGTGCATATTTTTTTCAAAAGATTAAAAAGTAGTCCATGAATTAAACTTTAACGTAAGCTCTGAAAAAAAATTAGAATGGTCGTAGAAATCATGGTATATTTAATTTTAATTTTTTTACCTTTGACCCGGAAAATATTTATGAGCTTTGATTAAGTTATTTTCTCTTTTAGAATTCATGTAATTTAATGCCATAAGACAAGCTATGATGGAAAAAAAGTATGTTACACACCCACGAGAGGTAAAGTAAATAATTTCCGAGACTACGCAATACATTCATTACGTGCCATCTAAGACATTCTTAATTTTACCATATTAGATGTGAATGCTGTTTTTGTAGTACCATAAGAAAGTTTTTTACAGGAAAAACTTGGCAAACGAATTGGGGGTTATTTAATCCTCGAGTGACAATAATATTTACATACTGATGTAATATTTTTATCATTTGATAAAAAAAATAAAATAAATAAAAAATAAAATAATCGTATTTTTTATTCGCGCGCATACGGTTCTACAGCCAACCCAAACAGACATTATAATAACTCTCTCGAGCGTAGAGCTTTATTTACCCTAGCATTTTCTCGCACTCGGCGGGGCTCACTCCCCCTGATCCACATCAGCCGTGCCAGCCCCCGTCCACACCCAGCGCTTAGACGCAAGGGTGCGCTAAAAAAGCAGAGAGAGAGAGAGAGAGAGCCAGGATGAAAGAGATCGCGTACACCTATATCGGCGGCGCGAAATCGATGAGCTACTTGACATTTCACCGGACCCCCGCGCACACACAATACAGTGCACATAGGTATCTACCCTCTCGCGCCGGGAAGGGGTTGACTCTTGCTTCTCCCGTTTCTTTCTCATCTATTTTCCACGGTCACGTAGTATACTGCTGGTATTTACAAGAGGCGAGGGAGCCACGCAGCGTTGTACGAGGGGGCTTTTACGCCCCCCCCCCACCCCCCTCGCGCACATGCGCATCCGATAAGGGCCGAGCAAGAACAATAACAGCAACAACAACAACGGTGGCGGCACGAGGGGGTGCCAGGCAGTATGGATCTCTCTCGGTGCAGGGCATGTGGCGTGTTTAGTGACGCCACGGCATACAGGGGTGGGGGGGTGGCTACCTACACCAATACTTCAGCTGCAGGGGTGGCGTAAGCCGCGGGGAAGCTAAATGCGTTTACAATTCAACTCGGGCATCGGAGATGGAAGGGGGGACCCCGTATACATATTGTGCGTATGTGTCGCAAAGCCCCTGGTCCCATCCCACTAACTTCGAGGGGGTACGTATACACTTGCGCGTCAGAGTCGGAATATTTACTTTATTCATATGCATTGTACAACAGCAAAGCGCGCTTCTTTTCTTTTATCATTGCGTCACTATCTTTCGGCTGTGCAAGAGAGCGTGCTATCCACTCGGTCGCGGTATGATACTGCGCGTGTGCAACCATTACGTTGTACGTCAGGTGCGTCTACTATTGTATAATAGCCGTATCTCGAGAGACATAGGATTATAATCGGGTCTACTCGAAGCGCGTAGACATACTTACATCGTCTGGACATCGCAGGTGCAAAAGTGACGTTATACCTGCGCCGTGTTACGTAAACCGTGGTTGCGCAATTCTGGCCGATGTCCATCGGCGGAAGCTCCACCAGGCTTTGTTTACGCGCGCTCTTACATACTTAAACAGAGGGTGCGAAATAAAGGCACCGGCATACCCGCTTGACTTTTGGTCAATCAGTGGTGGGAAGATATTCGCAGGCTAGCCACTGTGATAGCGATTGCAGATAATACACGTGCACGTATGTATGCGCAATGGCGTGACTTTCGGTGTACTGTTGCAGATGTGCATGCAAATCAGCAGGTTACCTTTTTTTTTTGTCTCAGTTCGTGCTTAAGAGTATATAATATACGTAAGGGAATCTCCGATTGCACAAGGCCTTTGAAATCACGCGCCCTCGTGCTTGCTGAAAGTTTTCAGACTCGAATTAAACTTTTCTTCTCTTTTTCCGATTGTGCGGTTTTCTTTTTGTTTAGAAAAATTTGTTATCTCTCCCTTTTTTTTTTACTTATCATGTTAATAGGGCTTTTAATGACAATTTCTCATTAGAAATCGGCACCGCGTGTTTTGACCCGATTCTTTGAATACGGAAATATACGCTGCTTCCATGTCGAGTGACAACAGCGCAAAACGAACAAATAAATTAATGCAACTGTTAAAAACAGAAACTAACATGAAATCAAGCGTGTGAGCTGAACCTTACGAGATAGGATTCACCGAATGATGATATTGCGAAAACAAGGTAATGAAAAAAGTCGTAAGTACGATGGTATAACTGTGGCTATCCGATGATCCTCATTCACGACAAGTCAGACACGCGTAATACACTTAATATACCTACAACCTGCAACAGAGCACACGTAGCCACTTAGTTCCTTTTCTCTCTCTCTCTCTTTCTCTCTCTCTCTCTCTCTCTCTCTCTCTCTCTCTCTTCTGCAAGGATGAGCCGTCTCGCGTTGTTTTTCTCTTTGGTCGCGTGTCGCGCATTTTCTAATCGAGGCCGCGCCGGAGTCGATGCAATACACGTCGCGGGACGAATCACTCTTCCTGCTGTTTGGCCAAGTTTCGGATAATGTGTGGATATATATACATGTACGCGATGCGCAACCCGAAAACCCCCGTAATAATTGATTGATCGAGCGACCGCAGCTCCGCTCTTCGATGTATGGACGCACGTCCTCCAACAACATGGTCTTTCGTGTATTCCAGATGTTATTTCGAACATTGGCTCCGCTCTGCAATTAACATCAATTTTGCTGCTTGCGCGGGAATTACGCACGTTTTGTCGTTCACCGGCAATTTAAGCGTGTTAATTATAGTAGTACTGATAAAAGTTTTAAGGAAAACCAAATCGATTCTTCGTAAACAGTTTCACCAAACCCATTGAACTAAAAGATTTTTTCTTCAGCGATTGCCTTAAGAAGGCTGTAGAGAGCAAAACATGTATATTCGTCAAATATTTTACATTTGAGCATGTTAACTCCGTGACAGCCAAGTTTTTTCTCTCCATAGCTTTCTTACATTTATTTTTTTCCGTTCAAAAGTGTCCAGTTTAGCAGAACTGGTTAACCACTTGGTGCACCTCAGATTGAGTTATTCTTAAGATTATTATCCACGCAACCACGATGTATTTTATAAAAAACAGAAATATTAACTCCACCCTTTAAGCGTGTTTTTGAACACACGTGGATTTACAGCGTTGGAAGCTCAATACCACAGTAATTTGCTAATGCGAGAGTACTGAAGTGGTGCGGAAGTAAAATGATTGTGAAGGGTTTTATTAATCAGATGAGACTTTAATTTGTTGATAATAGAGGCCCAATGGAAATGTTGAAAATGCCAACATTATTGTTAAAGGCATAGGCGAGTATTCTACCTTTTTAATGAAATAATATGATCTGCCATGGTATTTCAATTCATTTAATGTTCATCTAAAATTTTTATCAGTTTGATGAGTTTTAATTTAATTTAACGTATTCTCAAAGTGTCATGAACGATAGTAACTCATTTAAAGATCTCGTGTGTACTACCATGCAACCGTGATTTTCCTCATCGAAAAGTCTAATAGGTGAGGAGGAAAAGGGAACGCCAAAAAAGAAGTAGTGAATAGGACGAACTTACGAGTAGCTTTGGCAATAGCCCCGATGAGGACTGGTGGAATGGCCATGAGGATGCACCCGACGGCAGCCACGTAACTGAGTATCTGGGCCCGACCAGCGGACTTGGAGGACAGTACTCTCTGAAAGTAGACTTGCCACGGGATCCCACCAAATATAAGGAGCAGTCCGTAGTCCAGGTATGACCAGTACTCCTTTGGCTTTACCTCGCCGATCCAGTCGACGTCCATCGAGCTCAGGGGCTGCACTATCGGGTGGGCCCAGGCGAACGGGATGCACATCCACTGTAACGTAAAAAGTCGTTTGGTTCAACAAACATATTATACCTCGTGTAGAACGCGTAAAATGTAAAATACCCTCGCATTATTTGTCATTGATATTGTACGATAGAACTACGTTAAAATTAACGTCTCTGAATTGAACATTAATAATTTTACTACAAAATTGAAGTGGACTGTCGCTATTTCGAACTCCCCCCCCCCCCCCATCCCGAGGGAACAAAAAAGGTCTACCCATGTCATATCGATCAAACAAATCAGAGCAAGCTGCCACTCGCATTACCCTGACATCAACTGCACCGATGCATTATGGTATTTATTTCGTTTCTCCAAAATGGGGAAGAAACGGCTCGCAGGAGCAGGATGTATTCTGGGCACGCGCTGCCGTCCAATGGCTTCGGGTGAAACGTGAAACTTTTACCGCCCGTGGGTCGGTGGGTATAATTCGCTTGCCCACGGCTCACGGAACTTTTGCATACGAGTCGTATACACGCGCGCAGTTGCGATCGCTAACTACTTGTGTGCATAATACATGCTTAAGGCTTTTAAAACTTTCGGTACTCGCATTTCGTGTATGCGATTGCACACGACATGGACGCAACAATGGACAAAGTACCGCGATCCAACGTTTTTCTATCTTGCTTTTTCAATCCTCACCTTTTTCAATTTTTACGGGATTAACACATGACGTTAACTTTATCGATGGATATTTCAAAAAGTCGTATTTTCATTCCATCCATATATCTCATCACTGCTCGTCGACGAAATGTTACTACTTTTAAATTTTTATAAAGCAGTCGAGCTATAGTAATAAAACCTATCCCACCTAATGAGATCATATTCTCTAATCAGATTACATTCTTGTTTATGACCGTAAAGAGTGACTCGCAAGCCAAATCCAATAAGTACGTGGTTTCTTACAAAGAGATTTACCGCGAACCGCTTGTTCAATTCAAGGGTTTCGTAAGGCTTTGGGTGTCGAGTGAAATCGCTTATGAACGACGATTACGGCGATAAGTCCACAAGCGAGCCCAATACGCCTACGTACAATACTTTAATTTGATTTAGTTCATTTTCCGTAGCACGAGGTGCGACGATGTATTGTATCGGCTATTACGACTGCATGATCACGCTGTCACGACCACATTGTGATCTTGTGCAAACGACACACTGAGCTCGGTAAAAATTTAATTTCAATAAGATTTTTGAAATGATTATAGAAGACATAAGGACATCTCCCATTATTTTCAAAATAAAAAACCCAATGGAACCCTAGTAACTGATGGCATAAGATTTTACATCACCTCTGTATAACATACCATTGGTACACTGAGAGAAAAAATTACTGTGCTGGAATGGTATTCTGGTGTCATTCCGCCGTTTAGGGACTTTTTACTTTGGCCAACCTAATTTTTCCTATTCTGGACAGTAATTTCTATTGTACTAACAGTAAAAATCACTATACTCACAACAAAAATTAATGTTCTTAATATTAAAAATTATTATTCCAATAATAAAAAGTCTTTAGACGCCCAGACACTACCAGATTACCATTCTAGCACAGTAATTTTTTTTTATCAGTGTACTCTTGATGCACAAATTGGTGCAAATATAATTTATTTGCATGCAACATTTACCTCATAAGTGAAAATTAAATTTATATAATACTATCATCCTTATCGCGGCAAAGAGTAAAATAACGCTGTTTATGAATTTAGTATGATGATTAAAGTCATGACTAACGATAAGACTTTTTATCAAAACGTATCCATTTAAAAACAGTTTAAATAAACTTAAGAAGTGTATCGTACAATATATCCTTTTTTCGTCCTCGGGCCAGTTGACAGCGAAATATAACGGATCAAAGGGGAGAACGGATTTTGGAAGTTCGAAACTCGAGACGCGTAAAAGAATAATCAACAGGTGGGAATAATCGATGCCTTCCAGAGTACCGATCTTCCACTCTTTTTCAATCAATTGAGCGAGGATGCATTCGATTAGGTGAGCTTGGACGCATATAGCGTCGCTGTGGAGGTGAAAAGGAGAAAGGAAAAGTAAAACAGAGCCTCCGCAAACACACACCGAATTTCCCTGAAGTCACGATTGACTGGGCGCAGAGAGACATCTGCCATCGTCCGTCGCGTCCGAAGCCTTTGAAGAAGTGAAAATCCATAAGCAAAAACGAAAGTGTAGATCTGATCATCGGCATTGTCGCGGGGCCTTCGAGGAATTCGAGATTGTTGCCGCGGCTGTTGGGATATGAGCCGCGCACGGTGTTCTGGGCTGTATGTAAAAGAGGAAGAGGGCAAGTGGAAACGAGAGGTACTGTTGTGATTGTAGGGACATCATCTGGAATATTTTACTAAAACATACACTTTTAGGCTTTGGAAAAGGCTCGAATTTTTTTTACGAAGCAAACCTCTGCGACTGATTGTTTTCTTCTACTGTATAGATTTGTAATGAATGGAAAAGTGCCCATTCATCTGATCAATCACATTTTTTAAGAAGTAAAAAGAAAGCGAGTGGAGTGTAAATGTTATCAGGTAAGCCATGTATAGTAAATACCTGTCGAAAAAATTTGGAAGAGCTATGGAAGATCATGTCCGCATACATAGTGTAAATAGAAGAAAGCGATTGTAGATTTGTGATGGTTGATAATAAAACTATGTGCAAAATACTATTATTAACCAGTAGAAGTGGTTTATTTGCACGTTTGGACATATTATTAGATGATCGATGTTCGCTTGTTTCCTTCAAACGTTAGAATTTAGTATTTTTCTTTTAATGATCTGTACAACTCTATACAAATTGGCCTATTTTTGAGATTTCGAGAATCCATTTGGCAATGGCCACCCTTTCATCAGTGATTCTTACCAAAATTTTTTGGTATTCTGTGATTATTCAATGGTGCGTATATATTCTTGTAGTTCACATGTCCTTAGTACCTATTAAATAATTGGGGGGTTCTAAAAAAATTCGTATGAAATCCTTTAGCTTGAAATGTGTGAGAATGTAAATAATTTTTTTACCGAAAAATAACACCTTGGAATTATAATTGTAAAATTTGTTGATAACAATTAATATCCTTTTATGGCAACCAACTATTGGTAGTTGTGTTTAGCAAAAAAAAAAAATACATAGGAAAAACTGTAGTGAAATAATATTGTAAATGAAAAAACCATGGAAACCACCTGGTTCATGCTCAGTTTGTGAACTGAACGTCTTCATTAAGATTTGTCACTTCTGTTATATTGATACAACAAGCTGATCTATGTAGCAATCTATGAACGACCGATATTACAAGCCAAGTGATAATTATTTGATACATAGTAATTGCTCAGGTGCGTTCCTTTCTCTTTATTATATGTATGTTACATACATGGCGTGTAACTTGTACTGTCGGCAATTAGCAGCTGCACTTTAGTAACTCCGTTGATCAGATGACTGAGTATTTAAACGATATATTTTACTATGAGCAAAAGATGTGCATGGTATTCTAGTTAGTAAAAACATCGCTGACTTATGTTACATACGACAGCTATTACGGTATAGGTGAATTCGTACTGATTAAACTTTATTTAATTGTGAGAAAAATCTTTGAAGGTTCATTCATCTCTCTCTATCTGTATATTAGGATTAGAGGTGGTCAATGAAAAAGAACGTAATGGCGGGTTTTGCCAGCTCTACTTTTATTGCTTGTTAAAGATCGAAGCATAGGCAAACATTTTTGGAATACAGCCTTCCTCGTAAGCCTTTCAAAGTAATGAGTTATGATCTGAATATTAGTGGATGCAGAACTTTGTCTTGGAGCTAGTTTCTAACCAAGATATCAATTTTTTTTTGTACAGCTAGTATTACTTGTAAAATAAATTAGCTTGAATAACAATTCCAACTAGAGCCAAACTTATATACTTACATCATGAATAATAAAAAATCTTTTTAATTATAAATTAATGAGAATTACTTGCATTCAATGCCGTAAAAGTCATTGCAAGGTGCGTTTTATTATTGATTCCTAATTTTTACTTTTACGTATGTGTCCCTTGGTCTCTTAACGTTTTATTCTTCTCCGCATTTTTATCAATGTTTCTCCATCTTCTGTATGTATATATGTATTTGTATCTCAGTTTCTGTAATATTAATTATTTATCTTTTTTTTTACTCTTTTTTTCTAGACCACTTATTTAATGTGTCTCTGTTTCTGTTCGCATCTCTACTTTCTCTACATAGTTACCTACTTTTGCCCCAAAAATAAAACATAATTAATAACTTTGAAATCTAGTTTTAGTCACTGTGTCATATTTTCTTGTGATTTTTTTTCGTTAATTTTTTATCTGACTTAACTAAAATTTTCTGTGACTTAATTTCTTTTAAGAAATTGAAGTTAAAAAAACACTTCGAATTACTTTTTTTTTTTACGGATAATTTTCGAGTGACTTAAAAGCTTTTTTACATTTATAGAACACATTTATTAATATTTCCAAACACGATTATTCGTGTGACATCTAAATTTTGATAAAATTAATGCCATATTCTAAAAATTGTGTTTTTCTTTCAAAATAACTCTATTTTTAGTACAGCATATACAATTTTTAAATTTTAATACTAAATTTGTGTTCAGCACCTTAAAAAATTCTGCAGTAAAGGTTTTCGAGCCAATGTTCGGCAATATTAACTTTTTTGCTAAGAAAAGTATATATTCTACGAAAATGGCGGAATTTTTCGTTAGCCATATTGAATTTCCGAATTTTTTCATTAAATTCGTCTTCAGTGACCACAAAAATCTCCGGATAAGGTATTTCAGATAAAAATTTACGTATTTCACCTTTTTTATAAAATTTTCCAAAGGTCGAATTCGTGGGGGGGGGGGCTTTCAGGAGCTTGAAACCCCTTTGTTTATTTGTATTAAATTTTCTCAAGCGGCATTATTATAATGAATGATCCAGAGCATTTTAAGAATCTAATGCAAAAAGAATTTATTGAATTCGAGCTACTTTTATATGACAGTTGACAATTCCTTTCGTTGAAGTATTATAATCTCTTTACTTCTGAGTTTTCTGTATCATTTTTACATTACTATACTTTCATTTTTTGTAGTAACTGCTTTTTTTTATTGGATTTATTCTTGATTTTCTTTCTTCATCCATTACAAAATCTTTATAATAGTGACTGCATTTCATTTGTTCAAGTTTATTTCTTTTCTGTTTTAGAAGCCTATTTATCTATTAGTTTATGTGTCTTGTTTCCGTATTGTATACTTACTACATGTGTGTATATGTACCTGTGTCTGTGTTCTTTTTGATTAGTCCCTATGTTCTTTTATCGAATTTTTTTTCTTTTTCCTGGTATATCAACGTGATTCATTTCTATTAGTCTTGTCCTTTCTTTAATTGTCTTTTTTTATACTGTGATTCTGAATTGGTGTATCTTTTTTGGATTGGAGTTTGCTCCAGGAATAAAATTAATTTTTATACTGAGAGAAAAAAATATGGAAAATTAACATGGAAAACTCCGAAGAATCGAGCGGGGAAAAAAAAGTTATGAGTAATTTTAGTTCACTGACGTTACAATATTTAGAATTTGCAAAAAATTACATCAAGTTGGATTCGTAAATTGAATAAAGATGCAATCGTGTAGATAGTTTACAGAAAAATGTATGTAAACCATCCATATGATTACTTTAACAAAAGAATTAGATGGGGGGTATTATTGCGGTTTTTTTAGTGGTTAGCTTTAAACGATTGTCTAAGAAATTAAGTGCGTCAAATTGTTGTGATTTTTTTTTTATTAATGTTGGACTCAGAAACTATTGAATTCCACTTTTATAAATGTATAAACTCATGAATATCGATTTAAAAAGAGGTTTTAAAGTTCAGTTGCCAATGCTGGTATTATTGTGGGCCTGTATGGATTATTGTGCACGTATTATTGTGGTCAATTTTAATGTTAAATCAATCGGGTATCCGCAACAATACCATCATAGTGAAAGAAGTTATGTGTGCACCAGTTATTGCGGACGTGATTTTTTGTTATACAAATGTAAAGTTTTTAACGCTATTTTGAAACTGAAGTCCGATTAATTAGTTACTCTATACCTTAATTTAATGATTTCATCAAGTGTTTACTAGCCATAACTCATTAGTTCAATTAAAATATACGCATTATTCGAGAGTACCACAATAACTGGAGCAACCGCAACAATCTTTCATTTATCCCTATACGTATGAATATGTCACATGAGTGTGTCAGCTTCCTAGAAATTTAAAAATCTAATAAACAAAGTCATTTGTAGACTTGTTCGATTCAAGCGCTCGGAGTACTTGAATCGAACAAGTCTTTTAAAAGACATTTTATGACTCAAGTACTTAAAATCTATAGAGAAAATCCTAAGATCTGAGATATGACGTTATACATGCAGTTTTTCAACACATTTCTAGCAAAACTTCACCTTGACCGAAACAAAAAATTTTTTCACGAAAAAGCAATGTAGCATGAATTTGAGAATGCAAAAATCTTACGTTACTTTTGCACATTATAATGCTACTGCAGTGTTAAAAAGCAAATATAGTTAAGTTGGCACCCTTGCATTCATATTGAAACTAGTTTACATATTATCTCAAAAACCTAATGAGTAAATATACATATACATCACAGTTTTTCTAAACCAAAAAAAGCATACTATAGCTTTATTTAACTGTACAACTCTGATCAGTTAATTTCTTGTACGATTATATATCTACATTTGCGTCATTCGTTGATGATTTTATCGTATTTAAATTATGTAAAGAGCCGTGGGCACGTGATTACATACTATATTTTATTTTTTATTTACTGTATGGACGTGTCAAAATGAAGATGCGATTGATCATAAATTTATAAACCTAAAGTTTATAGTTATTTGAATAATAACTTCCTGGCAGTACTTGACATCTTTTTTCATGCAAATACTATCTTACGTAAGAGTTTATCAGCAGACTATTACGTCACAGAATTTTGGTACAAAAAAAAATTTATCCGCAAAAGCGATAGTAACGTAAAATTAAGGTATATTTCGATGGGTCGCTGAAACGAACAGTTTCAATATTTTTTTTATTGGATACCATTGCACTAGTTTCATATTATAACGTTCATCCCCATGCATAAATTATGTAAGGTTGACACTAGTCCCATAAAAATGTGTACTTACGTGGAAAAACATGTAAAAATAATCGAAACAACTCACGAGCCCAATGAATATGCAGAAAAGTTGAATGACGTCGGTGTAAGCTACGGAGTAGAGGCCGCCGAAAAGGGTGTAGAAGACGGCGATGCAGGCACTGAGCACCACCGAGGTCCCTTGCTCCATGTCAATGATGACGGCTAGGGTAGCCCCGAGAGCCGCGAGGATGCCCGCGGCCCAAAACACCTCGCCGCACAGGGCTGGTAGAAACAGGAGCCCGCCCATCCGCTCGCCGAACGCGTCCTGCAGCGGGTCCAGCATCGTTATGTAGCCCTGCTGCCGCATCTTGTTCGCGAAGAACACTCCACCTGCGCGCATCATCAGTCGACCCATACGTTTACTTATTGGCATATATTATCATCGTGCATAGGCATCTCTGCTTTTTGTGTCTTTGATGTTGCGTGTGTGTAGATAGATAAACGTGTGCGGAAGGATCGAAAGCAGTAAACGTACTCGGATGTGGGTGAAAGTTTTTGATGCCACTGTTGTCGCTGCTTTCGTGCACGTATGTTCAATAAGGTATTGCCATCGAGCGACGGGCACTACGTTTGACGCGTCACGCCACGAGTCTCAATTTACGAGTCGTGCTAAATCATCTGTTTCCTGATTGGATGCCTGCACTTTTCTACCAGTATACTTATAATACTTTCGTTGGAAATATGTGTACATGCAGCGTTGAAAATCACGGAAATCCACGGATATTCTTTTATAACCATGGCGAGATGAAAAGTTCGTGTGCACAAACGCGACAACCACATGTATCCATCGTTACCGGTGAATGTTTTATTTTATGCATACATTTAAGTTTTCCCTTAAAATTTTAAACTTAATTGTGCGGATGTTTTATGTAAAAAGCAATAACGCATATGTACACTAATATAGGCAAATGAACCGAAAACATCTATGAGCACTTGATACAAAAATCAAACAGGCGTTAATTAGGAGCCGAAAAGGCCTTCGTGTAGTGTAGACACGAGCCGGAGGGGGAATGACCGTATGGAAGCCGGGGTGACCATTAATTTTTTGGCCTTAACGTGATAATCGATGGCGGCCGCAGGGACGCGGCAAACTGTTACAGCGTTAATCCTTTGCGGCGTAAGGGAGTGTGTACCTTGTATATGTATACATGTATAGAGGGGTGTATGGAGGGGTTGGCTAACTGTATACGCAGTAGATGCAGATGTGTACGGGGAGGAGCTTTTGGGCAAATACAGATGAGGAGTTTACCGAAGACGAGGCTGAGGGAGTAGCCGAAGGGCGCCTGGCACCAGACAAGGCCGCGGGTGTAGATGGCCTCGGCGGTGCCGTTGATGTACCCACCCCCCACCCAGGTCGCGGTCATCGTGAATATGCCGACGAAGAGGCCGATGGAGCGGCCGGCGAGCATCACCTCCTCCTCGGAATCGTTGCCCGCCTCCTTTTTCCGGGCGGCCCATATTCCCACGCCCAGGATCAGCAGGTAGAAGAGCACGATGGAGACTACGCCCGCTACGTTGATCATCTTCGGCGCTGATGACGATGATATCTCCACCGGTGAGAATTCCAGTTGGCGCGGAACGAGATCCAAGAGGCTAGGCAGTCGGTCGGACTTGCCAAAGCTTGGAAGCCTGGAAGTTGGAGACAAGCTTTTATTTACACTCGACAAAAAGTGTATAATTGACAAACTTCTATAGTAGCATCCGCGGTTGATAAGGATTTAAGGTGCTCAGGGGTTGGACGATCAAAGATTTAATTATTTTGTTCATTTCAAAAGTATTCGATGGTGATGTTGCTGCTGCAGTTCAATTATTACTTCTAACGGAATATACTGTGTGATTAACAATTAATTCAATGGAGAGGAAGAACGAAATGTGATTTTCATTGTTCCGTTTTATTTACCATTAAAGGGCTCCTTTTTTGTACGTTTCGTGCGTTAGCTTCCAAACTTTAATAAAACATTAAGCTTTTATAATTTTTCAAAAAAATTAATTAATTAATTAATGGCTTCTTTAGGATTCGATTTTCTTGAAGTCACTTTCATTGAGGTGTATCGACTTGTATGTATTGAAAATCTCGGTGAATGTAAATTGTACACCTCATAGAGTCGTGACGTATAAGCAAAAAATTGTCAATAAAACCAAACTATGCACGCAGTTTTTTGTCACTTTATGAAAAATTACTTTTACAAAGACAATATTCTCCCGTGTGTACCAGGCATACGTGCAACAGCTCACCTCCCATTTCTGGTAGTGAGAATCAATATAAATTTGACTATTTTTGGGCTTATAATTACGTCCAAATATTCATTAGATCTCGCAAGACTAGTACTCAACTTTTTATTAAAATATGTAAACGGTCTTCATTATAATGTTTGTAAATATATCAGATAGTTTTCCGAGCAATACAGTATTAAACGCTGAAAGTTTGCAGTGTAATATTTTTTTTTTACACAGTTACTACTAATCTATTTAATTTGATCAAAATCTAACGGGTAACTTTAGCAACGAGAGTAATAACTTTAGATAATTGTACAATCATAAATTTTATTGGTGAAATGTGATATTCGGGTGCTAAGAAATCAAAAATTATTTTTTCTAAGGTAACTGCAGGTAGAAAAGAGCTACGAATTTCTCTAACGCTCGTTGGATAGTACAAATGAAAATTTTTATCGAATGTTTGAAATGTAAGGTATTATTATCATAAATGAATTTGTTTTAAACGTAATATCCTAATTTTTACGGTCCTCGAGATAAGGGATAAAAGCGTATGGTAGGTCAGCCGTACCTCTGAAGGCCCCTGGGAGTGCAGTCACGCAAGAGCGGGGGGCAGCCTCAGACGGTGAAGGTCGCCATGTCCTGATATCTCCTGGGCTTCCTGAGCGCTGTTGCAACTGGCCTGGCTCCACGGGGTGGATAATTGTAGTTGTAATTGTTCTTGTTTTTGTTGATGTTTTTATTGTTGCTGAAGATGATTCTGCTGCTGCGTCTGACGCTCCGAGCTGCCGCTGCTGCCTGCACCAGCGTCCGCAGTGGAGGCTCGAGGTTCCGGGGGCAGCAGTCACCCCAGCGGAGTGAGGTCTTCTGGGAGGGGCTGTTCCGCGTTCTAAACCCCAGGCCGCCCATGGGCACTGATGGCCATCGATTTGCGCTACTCCGTGGGTTTAATGACTCTGCCTCTTCTGCCCCCCCCCTCCTGCAGCTGTCGACCTTATGACTGGTGCGTGGCTGTTATTTATGCCACTGCGGTTGGTAGTACTGGACCACCTGGAGCTAACACCTATGCTGGACACTGTCAGGATCGTTCGTGGCTCAGCTTGATAGGCATCTATCAGGAGTCGAGTAACTTGGTATCTTCTGTAACACGGAACATTACGTATTGTTACACGTACATAATTGTGGAAAGCTGTGAAAATTTTTTTAAGGATACGTACATTACAGTTTTAAAGGAATAGTATATTACTCACCTAGGGAGGAAAAATAAACAATGTCTCAGATTGCAGGCAATTGATGCCCGAGGCAAAGCCGAGGGCGATAAGCATGCGATCTGAGGGATTCTTTGTTTCCTCCCGTGGGTTGTATACAATTTTTCATCAATCCTGCGCCGAGAGAAGGGATTTTCGTTCCGCGAAGCGAAGCGGAACGAAAATCCCTACTTTCGGCGCAGTATGATGAAAATTACTTTTTTATACAAACAGTAAAGCCGTCGTCAAAACATATAGCGTTGGCTATCACAAATTACGGTTTAATATGGCAACTTCGTTTTATGTTTGATGTATGGTTTGAAAGAAAAAGCATTTTGTCAATAAACTAAAAATTACTGGACAGGTTGAAACTCTTCAAAAATAAAGAGAAAACATTTCAATGCTTGATACTTCACAATGTATTAATAAAACAGCCAATACAACAGACAGTACAATAAACAAAGATGAATTGGAAATGGATACATACTAGAAATTGTATAGAAATTTAATTGTAATGACAGTGATGGAATGTATTAAGGTAGACAATAGGTTGATCAGAATTTACAGATTCAAAAGACATATTGTAGATGATCCGAAGAATTTTTATTTTAGATGAGGAACAAAGTGAAAACGTAAAAATATTTTCAGAAATCTTATCTTATCTTACTAATATATTAAGCAAAGTCGCTAAAACCGTTGTAATCGCTAACCGCGAAAACTACTGAACCGATTTTGCTGAAATTTTGCATACTGATTCTTAATGATTCCGAGATGGTTTTCGCATAGTTTTTTTCTTGAAAAAATTAGTAACAATAGCGATAAATAAGCTCAAAGTTTTGCTCAAATAATCTAGCTTCGTAGGATCCGCTAGGTGGCGTCGAGGTAAAATTGAAGCCACCCGCAATCAAAGATAGTGAAGAGTGGTTATGTTTTATATACCTATATGAATACAAAAAAGAAGTGTAAACAAATGACATAAGCAGTTTATTTTTTCGTCATAAACTGTTTATAGATAAATTACAATAATGGTATCCTTAAAATATTGGCTACCCTTTATTCATTAATTCATTAAGATTCTATGATAAAAAGTCTAAACGGGAAAGTCTAGACCAAGAAGACTAGACTAGACCGAAAATTGTGCAATAAAATATGCCTAATTGTTTATTGTTTTTAAGTCTGTTATTTTTCGTCGTCTACTCGCTAGTTAAACACACAAATGCATTTTCTGTAAATGTATTAGGTGAAAGTACTGACATGCTTTTTAACTTACAGTGCTTAAAAATTAGCTTCCCTCCATCACAAAATCGTTAGACCTCCTTACATTATTATAAAAATTTGTATATATTTGAATAGAAGCATAACATGAGCGTGACGCCCAGTAATAGTTTCCTGTTGCAAGGTAGTATTAGACACAGTAAACCTTCATGGTTGAAGTGCCATAATTTACCACATCACTAACTCCCTACTACACATACTAGCTATATACATGTGTACTAGATCGTAAAAGGGGTGGTCATAACAAATTTAGAGCATGACTTTTCATGAATCCATACGTAGATATTTTCTATAGCTGATAAATTATCACGCCTCATAGTAAACATACTTAGGGGAGGAGTATTCTCGTACAAAGGATAATATTTGAGATCTTTTTTTAATATCTAGAAACAATTCTGAGCTCTTAGTACTTTGTATTTTTAAATATATTTTTATAACTAACAATTAGGTATGTATTTACTGTTCTAATCTAGCTATTTAAATATTTTTTGAAATCGATTGAAAAATGGCTGGCACAATTCTGGAAAAATTGCAAAACAACAAATTATTTGACACTTGAAAATAAAATAAATTAATTTATATAGAGAAACTTTTATAACTTAGCCCCTTGAATGGAGTAAGTTTATAATAGATTTTCACATGCATGAAAATTTGTTGTTGTATCGAGAAAAAAAGAATAGAAAACCTTAATACTTTACAGCTCGAGATTATACCATTGACAATTGTATTCAGAAAATTAATAACATTTTCCTACCTCGGGCGTTTTTGAGAGGCTGGTGTGCCCTCGGTAGGAAAAATAGCATTCGCCACATAAGCGCCATCGGTCCGTGGCTACCTTACGTCCCTCGGGCCCTGCTTCGCAGGTCCCTTGGGCCGCAAAATAGCCCCGGAGACGATGGCACTTATCCGACGAAAACTACCATTGTTTTTTATGTATGTTTATCTACATAGTAGTATGGATGCTGCTAAATCAGCTATACTTAGAATAATCAAGTTGTCTACGTTAATGCAATAGTTTATTTCCTCTTTTAGGTATTGTCATCTAGATGGTAACCCCAGATTTAACCACCTTACATGCAAATCAATTAGTAAGAAATCTAGAAACGTTACTAATTACAAAAAGCAGTTAAAATTTTCAATGTTTTTAAATTATTTTCACAAAACGTTATCAGGCTTTGAAAATAATGTTTTCTGAATATTAAAAAAAAAATGGGCTATTAAGATGCAGTACTGCCGTACATAATGCAAGTCTGTCGTTGATCAAACCCACGCCAAAATATAGGATTCAAAGTGTTACTCAAGAAAAAAAATGTTTCCTTGGATTAAGCACGTCTCAACTGTAGGCAAACACGTGTTTCACATCTCTATATTTAACTCAACCTCACTCGAACTATAAAGTACGACTGCGTATAATTTATTTATTCAGAAATCCTATACATACGTTTTAAAACGGGTTTGTAATATTTATGGTGAATGCTCTTGATAAACTTCAGGTCATTGTTTCGTACATTTTATATTATTACTACTCATAAATTCATGCTTTTAGAATGAATAGTTCCGGATGTTTTACTATGTTACTTTATTCAGCTCACGAGTATTTTTTGATTTAAATAAAAATGCTAACAGCATGCAGACTTATAATATTATATTAATTCGAAAAATGATGGGAAAAAATGGACTTTATTATTTTCAAACCATTTATATTTATTCTTTGGAATATGATGTATGTTGCAACTATCCATCAAAAAACGGCAAACAGCGCGGTTTGCGAAGTACGGGGGGTAGTAGATGATCCCCCTCTCTAATATTTTTGGAAATTATGTTAAACTATTAAAAAAAACAGAAAATAAAAAATTGAGTTCAATGCATTCTAAAGTCAGTGACTTATAGAAAAAAAGTTTCATTGAATCAAACGATAATCATACGCTACAGTTTTTTTCAACTTTATTATTTAAAGAGGTTCCAGATTCTAGGGCCCTAGTGTCACAAACCGAGACACACGCTACCATATAGTTAAAATTACGCTGAATATAGTGGTGCCCTTTTTTATGCCCCTAATCGATCGAAATTTCGAAATTTTGAGCTTGATGTTAACTCTTTTAACTTGTATAATTATAATGTTTAACGTACTAAGTCCTGTAAATTGCAAACTCAAACGAAAGTGTCTGTCACAACGAGTTTACAGGTCTTATGAATTAAAAGTTTATCTTTCCAATGTTATTTTATGTAGCCATTCATTTTCTTAAAAATCAGTTCGAACCTTGTGATCTGGCGTAAAAGCAAAGTTGCACATCGTTTGACTCATAATAACAAAGCTACCCATCAAACCAAAACTCAATAAAATATATGTTAACATACATAACGCACATGGTCATATTCTCCATAGGGATACCCAGGATTCAGCATTTTTTTCAATAAGTTTTGTTTTAAATGAAAACTAGACTACGAATGCTTCATTACAGTTTTTGCTTTCGTAAATAAGTTACTGCGAAATAGTTGTATCTGCCAAAAAAATAAAGTAACCATTCTATATAGACCAGTCCCCAACATGAGTGGCTATAAGTGTCAGTGTACTCTCTGCAGATACTCATACAATTGGCTTTGCTATGCTGGTCAAATATTATGGCTAAGCCAAACGTTACTTTGCTGGCTGTATTAGTTTTATCAAAATGTGCATCCCCTACTTTTTCAATACAATTCCAACCTCTTACGTAAATGAAGGATTGAACAAATTATTATGAAGTAATTCAACAATTTCTGTTCACGATAAATATAATTTTATTGAAATAGTTTAAAAGAATTGCAAATGTTTTTGTTTACAAACATTTCTATTTTTATTTTTTTTTATTTTTAGACTTACATTTTTTACTTCTCACGAAATCAATATTACGTGCTTATTTTTATAACTCTATACTATAAGTTTGTAAGCTTAACTATTTTCATCCTTATTAATCATCAAAAAAAATGAGATAAAAATAAAAGCTTTTTTCCTACGTTCTGCATTTTTTTTTTTTTTTTTTTTTTTTCTTCAACATTTGGACGTTTACTGAACCCTTGGTAATTGTAAATAGTGTTAAGACGGGTTGGGCGTTAGCTGCCGTAACAAGCGAGGGGCCCCTAAGGGGCATATGAACATTTTTTTTTTAACAGTATGGATAATTTTTTTAAATTGTACATCTCAGTAATGACATCTTTAATTATACGTATTGTAATTACTTTAAAAGTCAGTAAATATTTAAAAAACGAAAATACATACACACTTCATTATAGTCTGCACATGCGCAGAATATGGCAGATTTCTTTTCACTCAATTTTCTAAAAATCTTAGTGGTCAACATATTTTCTTCACAATATCAATAGATTTCTGATAAAAAATAGTTTGTACACACATTTCATTGTTTGAGGTCCATCCCGTACTTCCGGAATTATAGTCAATTTTTTGACGATTCCCCTAAGTCTTCGTGTTAAATTGGTAATTTTTCGGAAACAATTTTCTTGAAAATTTTATTGATGACCTTAGTATTGCAAATGTATGTTGCATATTTTATTAACGTAATCTCTGAGTTTCATAGACTTTTGCCTGGTAATTTTGAAGTATCTAAGCCACTTTAAACAGCGTAAACATACTGCTTGCCACTGATGCGCATCCAGCCAGTGCTTATACAAAGGTCTCTCAAGCATTAGCTTTTGCAAGTGTCTTCGAGCCCGGTGATAGTCCTGGAATATATGCGCATCAGTCGAAAAACTATTATTAACTATTTCTTATAATGACATGAACAATCTTTTTTTTACTCTGGAATTGTAGCACAAAACTATCGTAACATATCTAAAAACTGATGTGAGTTTCCTGCTGTCTGTTGTGTAAGTAGTTGAGAGTCATCAATTTTTATTATTTTTTGTCCCATCATAGTATCTTGAAAAATACTAACAAAGCACAGGAATATCATTGCGTGCTAGCATTCATCCATTTGTTCATTTATAAAGAATAACTAATTTAATCCACTTGTTCAAACATACTACAGATATTACTTCTGTGTTATTTACCTATTTCCATATTCCTTTTTCTTTTTCAGCTTATGTTGTACTAAAAAAAATAACTGGCTACATTGTAGATCGGTTTAGCACTTGCTCACATATTAACATGTTAGCACAAAAATTCTTGAAATTAAGGGCATCCAGTATGTACCTGAGCTGAGATTCTACCCTACCAACTTCTCTGTTTCGGCGATTTTTTATTCATCAAGTTATAGCCAATTGTACGTTAAATATCGAGAAGGCTTGCCAAGGTGGTACTTATGGGAATTTATCGAACCTATTGCAATTTATTGCGAATTAAAATAGAAAATTGTATCTATTACATGAAATATAAATTTTCTCAAAAAATAATGAATTAAATAGGACCATTAAAATAATAAAGTGAACACGGGTATTCTCACAGTCATTTGTCAACTTGTCATTTAAAAAATGAATTTATTAATCGTGTATGAATTTGTAGGTTATGTATTACTTGTGAAAATAAAATTTGAGCTTTCAAACTGAACATTTACAAAATTCACGAGAAGACGCGCGATAGTCTTATTATTTTATAAGTCCTATTCAAATTTCAGATCATTTAATTGAATTATTTCTAAGAAAATTCACATTTAATAATATTGATGCCTCAATACTTTCACGGTAATAGTTCATGATTTAGGGATGTAACTTTTTTCTTTTTCATTTCCCAATAAACTGCAATACAATCTTGGGAAATGCTTAAAAATACCAGCTTGTCGAGTTTTTCTGTTTTTTTGCGTTGGATGAACTATGAAATATTTAATTGATAAGAAATAATTACAGTGAAGTAGTCGATCAGGCAGAAACTCTTAGGTATACACTGAATGTCCCTAAGTCAACTCCTGAAGTACCGGATGACAAAAAGCTTTTTTTCGTCTTCATCGGTCACATGACTTTGCGTCCACTATTAAACATGAACATTTCAGCTCTCTGGGGTTATTGGGTTATTTATATTGTCCCAGTGAAAAAAACGTCGTGAAAGACTCAGGTATAAGGGTGTATCGCATAATCCCATTATCCCAAGAAGTTCATCAGATGGCGCGACTGTGCATAAAAAAATTGGTGTTCGCGTGTAACAGTATACTTAAACGTACGAGTCACATACTTATAAAGCTTTTTTTTTTTTTTTTTCATTAAAGTGTACTAACCGCGAGGGAATGTACACTACACACATATAGTGTCACGGACGTGGCTTGGTTTTGCGAATCCTTAGTTGACGGATTCGAGCCCCTGCTCCATCTTTTTGGCTGAGCATTTCACTACAATATTTTGGACTATTTGATCCATTTATTCAATAAATCAGAATTACCTGCTCCCCATCTACATGAGAATCCCCGAAGCTTGTTTCGCAACAATAGTTAGGGTCACAAGTTGAAATTGTATGTATAAATATACTATCGCATATAAAAGATGCCATTTTCGCTTAGACACGATCGCACTATCTAACGAATGAGCTTTTTGCGACATACCCTTGTGAACGTACGGCAACAGTGATCTTTGAGCGTAAAAGTCAAAATTTACACTCATAATATGAAATACACTATTGCTTGGTAATTGTGTGCGGACTAGCTCCTTAATACTGTTAGGTAAAAATATACAGTTACCTACGTAACACAATATTACATTGTAATATATAATAATATAATACAATAGTAACCGCAAATAATAGTGCATTACGTAACTAGGACGTACATTACCAACTTGAGTACCTAAAGGTCATGGCTGTTGCACGCTTGCACCCGGGACGTGTATGTTGTTTTTCTTACAAAAGGTAAAAAGTGATTACAATGGTAAAAAGCGATAGTTGCACTTTGCGCCCAATAGATAAGAACAAAAATTTTATTTGAAATAGTTTTTGTCACAGGGTAGCCTTAGTTTGATGGCACTTATATAGCGAATCCTGCTTTTCCGACTGAGGGCGCAGTAAACGTCAAGAGGTTCAAAGAAACGTCCAAAAAGGTCCTGAATGAGCGCGGTCTTACTTTGCACCCAAAGGTAAAAAAATTATTTCTTTCTACTTTAGATATTTTTTTACCTCTAAACGTTTATACTGACCCCTGAGTAGGAAAAAAAGAGTTCTCACCAGGTGTGTATGCAACCAAGGCAAGCACACGTAGTCTCTCTCAGGACTGGTGCTTGCCCTGGCGACATGCGCCACCAGGTACGGAAACTACTATTTTTAAACTCAGAGTACAGGTTTAGCGTTTTATTGTTTTATCAATTATCTGAATTGTGCGTCACAGTGCATAGAACTGTCGCCGTCAGTACAATTCGTTATTTATTCAAAGCTTGGTGACGTTGATACCTAAGACTCCTACTTGTTTCTCATTTTCTTTCGATCAAAGTATTTATTTATTCATAGACGACATTCAATAATGAAAAAGTTCCACCAAGAGTTTTTCATTATCTAGGAAATAGTAATTTTCGTACTTGGTGGTGCAGGGTCCAGGGGTTGGATGCGCACCAGGTGCGAACTCTAATTTTTCTACTCGAAGCTCAGTAAACGTCCAAAGGTAAAAAAATAAGGAATTTCCAAAGTAGAAAAATGATTTTTGCCACTGAACCGCAATAACCGCACGAGCGAGCTTCTACATTTTTATCGCGCTATACCTATCACGGACGCGCATTCTAAATAAAGACCCTTACGAACTAAAGCAAGCCGCTGGTAAAAGAAAATCGATCGCGAGGCCGGCTGCACTGTCCGTGGCAAACAAATAACTTACATCTGGTGCAAATGAGTGCCCCCCTTTGTTGGTACACCGTAATTGCCACCAGGTATCTGACACACATATATCTATATGCCGCAAGTGCATTATCTACGATTCAACGAGAGATGACGCACCACTGGAGCGTATACGCGTTAATACTCATCCATATCTGGGATCATTGATTTTAACGATCGGCACTCATTTTAGCGAGCCGAGCTTGCGCGAGACCGTCTGACCTCGGATACTGAAAAAAAAAGGTAAGAGCTCGGGAAGGGGTGGGATGGTAAGAGATGTCGATGCAAAGCTCGCATCGCGCGTCGATGTCCCTTGGCACTTTTAAATATATATGTATGAGTAGCTTGGCAATAATTTGGAAGATAGAGGTGAGTGTGAGGGGGTGGAGGTGTAACGGTTCTAGCCCGTAAAGAAAGTAACTCGTGAAGATTTTCGAGTGAAACATGGCACCGTAGCATTCGCTGGAAGTCTCATGCGCAGGTGTACAGTGGAATATTGATGGCGGTGAGGAGAGAAAGGGGGAAGCGGGAAAGAAATTTTCCAGTGGTTCCAAAAATAGATCGCATGTGACCCTGACGCCGAGGTTCGGCGTCTTGCGATCCTAAGCAAAGGCTCGACCAGCTAATTAGCGACGCACGCATGCCACCTTTTTTTTCTTCCATCCCACTCGCCCATCTCGAGCCTTTTTATTGCAATCACTCAAATTTCACGACGAAACTGGATTTTTCTACTTCTCACCCCTCCCACCTTTTTGTCCCAAGTCAGGACTTGAGTAGTACATGTACACCCATTGTGTTTAATAAGGAGTATTCATCTGTGCGGACATTGGATGAGTTCTTACGATCAGCTCACACAAAACGTTCCCCACCCTAGTAATGGAATGGGGGAGTACAATAACTTTCAAGGTCTGGTAATTATACATTTTTCGGAATTTAGAATCTTCGTCTTATGGGAAACATAGGTGTGAAGTGGAATTAATTTCATTGTCACTATTCGCATATGAAAACAGTGGATCGTTCGGTTGTTGGTGTGTTGTCAATATTGAATAATCTTCTGCCCGTAATGTAGACACGTTTGCGTGATCGATTGAAAACTTAAAGCTGTAGCTGTAGGTGGAAGTCTCTAGCTGTTTATAGACGCGTTACACCTCGTCGCCGAAGTCAAATATTTTCTTACGTTTTGGTTGGGTTTTTGAAACTTATTTTATTTGATCGCGATTTGGAATTTATGATCAGCCACGCATCAGATAGAGATAGAAAACGTTTCATTTCGATTGAAGGCAAATAAGCGTGCTGGGCTTGGAATACAGGTCAGACACGACACGAGGAAACTAATCAAGCCAACGGTTGTGCAAAGTATTTTTACAGTAATTCCGAAATCATTGGCCAAAGTTGTTTTACCCGGAAATTCGTTTAAAATCGGGCCTTACTTACTATTATGAGAACTCAAAATCAGTACCTGCATACGTAAAATGAGAAAGATACAAACTAACCAATGCTTTCAGGTAGAACTTCTACACAAGCTTCGGACGACAAAGAATAAGTCGTAGGGTTTGATGCGGCGGATGGTGAAGGGAGGGTAGCATAAACAGCGGTAGGGGAGTTGGGGGAGACGAGTACCTACTGCAATCAATTCACACCTGTTCCCGATGAGTCGTCAGGCCACGACCGCCCTGATGTTCCGTCGAGAGAAAAAAGAGCGAGGGACTGGCGTTACATAAGTGGCGCTTGCGGGGGCCAACTCGATGGAAGGCGGACTTTCCCCAGCGCCACCGATCTAGCAATGCACTTCTGATCGCTCTCCTCAGTTCGCCACCTCATGCGCGCCCCTCTTATAGCTGGGCCTCAAGTGGGCCTACGGGTCCTCTCTCTTCTTCTCTCGCGCGCGCTGTCCCTGAGGCTGGTCTGGCCCCGAAATCGTCTGTCTCAGTCGTCTGTTGTAGCTGTATGACTGGTAGGCACCCAAGGGACTGTCGCGTGGCTGTGGAAATTCGTGCGGAGGGGAAAAGGCCGCACTGTCAAGCCTCTCGCGATCGCGCCCAGACGAGGCTTGTGGGCCGACTGGCGGTGGCGGCTCAAGGGCTGCTGCTGTGCGCCACGATCGCGCTATTGATTCCCTGCCGTGCTGCTAGTGGCGCTCGCTCACTCGCCCCTGTCCCTACCCCTCTGCGCCCACGCAATCTACCTAGTTGTCCACCTGACGTCAGCCACCCCCTGCTTTTCCGTCTCGCTCGCGCCCCCTTCGTGCTTTGATTGGTCGCCGGGGGGATTCTGCGCGCTCTGGCGAAAGCGCGCTCTCCCCCCTAAAGTCGGAGGGATGTGACCCCGAGCCTCCCTCTCACCTGCCTGCACCTGTGTGTAGGTGGCGCGCTACCTTTCTGTCCGGAGCCTTAATTTTCGCTCTCTCACTCTCTTTCTCTCGCTTTTTTCTTCAAACTCCCTTCTTTCGGGCTAACCGGGGCGTTTTCTGACGTCTACCAATATTTACGACTTCAAGGCCTTTTTCTCTGGTCGAGCAAATTGTTTGTCCACAGCTTCGCAAAGTATGACGATTTTTTGCGCTTTTTTCTAACAGTCAGAAATAATTACATTCTGATTACCTAAGCTTGCATCGGCTCATGCGTCATGCCTGTTTACGTATAAGTTTATGGATCTACCTACACGATACGTAGTACCTTTTTTATCTGCTTCATTCTTAAATTTTTATAGTAAACGTTATGATTTTCTTTGGTACAAGAGATGGGGGTATGATGTGCTAAGCGATTTAGTAAAGAAATTTGATTTGTATTATACTGGCCTTTTCTGGCTTAACTAGTTTGTATAAATACATTATCAACAGTTAATGAGATATGTTAACTTTTTCTGTACAAATTTTGAATTTCAAACAATTAGTAATACATTCGTATACCAATTATAGTCATTTTTTTATTGATATTGCTTTAAAAGAGAGTTACAAATAATATGAAAAAACTTTTTGAAAAGTCATAAACGAAAACAAAGAGTTTAGTTGGCCTCGAGTAGAGCAACCAATAATATATTGTAACCTCAACCAACCTGTGTTTATTATTGCAGATTGACATTGGATTACTTAATAAAACGATGGTCGTGAAGTAAAAAAAAAAAAAAATTTTTTTAAAACGAGAATTAAGTGAAAAGGAAATATGCACTAGCTCTTGCTGAAGCTTAAAATTGTCAAGTAATGATACATTCTGTACGTGCACTGCTAACCTCATCGTTCCTTATAAGAAAGCAAAAATCGCCGAAAAAAAAAAACTTTTGTCCTGCTTCACAAAACGAAAATTCTTTTTCCAGGCTCAGGATTAGTGAAAAATAGTGTAGAACCCACGGGAGGAAACAAAGAATCCCTCAGATCGCATGTTCATCAATTATGTCAATTGCCTGCGATCTTAGATATTCTTTATTTTTCCTCGCTAGGTGAGTAATATACTATTGTACTTATAGCCCCACAGTACCCCTCTTTTTCCTATTTTCTAGCCAACTGATGTTTTCGATGGGTGGGTGAAAAAAATAGCTAATTGAATTATTCGTTGAAAAAACTGCTAATTTAAAGAAGTTTTTTTTCAAGTTTTGTTGTGGCAATAGAAATGAGTGGTAGAAAATAAAATCTTATATATCCAAGCAAATAAACATGTGTAATAAATACTAGAGGTAGACTCTTTAACCACGAGGTCTAATGAGCTTATCAGGTTGACCTTCCATATATTAGATTTTTTACTATCAATTTTCAGAGCATGTTATTGAATAGTAATAGAAAAATTTAATTTTTATCTTACTAATATACAAAGCAAAGTCGCTAAAACCGTTGTAATTGCTAACCGCGAAAACTACTGAACCGATTTTGCTGAAATTTTGCACACTGATTCATGATACATCCTAGATGGTTTTAGTACAGTTTTTGTCTTGAAAAATTTAATAACAATAGCAATAAATGAGCTCAAAGTTTTACAAAAATACGCCAGCTTTTCACTTTAGTTCAGTAAAATCCGCTAGGTGGCGTCGACATAAAATCGAGGTTACCAGCAACAGAATTAAATAAGTGTGGTTATAATACGCCGGAGCGTCTTGATAGTGATGCAGTCGTGCTTCGGCAGTTCAACGAGCTGCATAGAGAATGTTGATGATAGTCTTGCTGCTGAATATCCCGGTTACGCACGATACTCTTCTGTAAAGGGGAAGGGACCTAGGTCTACATTCACCCTGAATCTCGACGAGTGCGATCAAAAAAAAATTTATTCCAACCGATGACGTCTCTGGCATAATACCAGGAGACATATCTAGCCAGAGCACAATCTGCACCAACTCTTCAGAGTTGTGTGGCAGTCCCTCCATCCCGCCTGGTGCAGTCAGAGAATTTTCGGCTACAAATGTAAGCCAGGGAAAACAGCTCTGATGGGCACGGGCAGCCACAACTGCTACCTTCTTAGTCGTCGTGTCTCCAACGCGCTTACCCATGCATATGTTCCTGTCTAACGATGAGCGGTTGGTTATCCGGGGAACGACCTGAAGACGAGATATTCTTTGGTCAGTGGCGTACCTCCCTCCATCACAGTCTCCGTACATCGAGACTCCCAGGGTAAGAATCAAGCAACCGTAGCCAGCTCTTCATCATCAGGAATAAATAAAGAATAGCCTGGAAGTTTCACCACTGTCGCTTTTTAGGCCCATTATAAGTATTTACGTTTCCTACTTAACCATCAATTTCATAGGTTCTTTTTAGGGGCCACTTAAGTGTAAACTACCTTGCCAACTTTTACTACCATTTCTGGAAGCGATTCGTCGACTAAAAGACTATATTAACTAAAGACGGGCACTATTAAACCAAGTCAGCCATTCACTAGCAGACGTCACCTGCGGAGTTGTTCTTCGCAAGGCTGGAAAACCCGGTGACCGACGACCCTGTATTACCCTCTTGACTCTAAGCATTCAACCAGGAATCACTGATCCTCTACAAGGTCTGCGCTGGGCAATCCTATAACAGCTATGAAGGAAAAAAAACTTGAGCCAACGGGACAGCCTCCACTGGACAAGTATTACTAACCAATCTCCCCATCTAAGACCACTAAAACAACTGAATCTGCAAATAAAAAAGGTGCTTTAGACATCAACGTCTTCGACGTTATACCGGGAGACGATGGGAAAGGGCTCTACAACTAGCCCCAAAGCTTCGGACTTTGTAATTTTTCTCCTGATCAGTCTGGGTTTTCAACAGCAGGCTAGAGAAGATCACCCTGAGGAATCCAGTCAGTCACAATTGCTGTTAACTGCAGTCAAGAAAGAGTTAACTTAAGAAGCTCACCGTTCTTTTTTAGGGCCATCGGACGTCGAACTACCTTGCCAACAAATATATTAGAACTTAACAAAGTTGACAGAAAACAGCCTTTAGGGGTCACAAAAATTTTAAGCATGCCAAAAGTCGCAAGAGGGTGAATTGGAAGAAAAACTTCAAATGTATCTAATGAATACAATTTTAATTAGGTGTCAAGAAACTGACGCAGAAAATTTATCGAGATTGGAACAGCAGCGTCAAAATCGACAAATAAAGAATCCATTACGTGAGAGATCAGCTTTTCATTGTACCCTCACAGCAATCTCTGAAATCTTTAAAGATCCTACTTCAGATTTTTAAATAAGTAGAAAACGTTTGTGTTTTTGTGGCAATAAAAATGTAGGGTTTAAGGTCCAGGACATTGTTGCTCTATCTGGTAATAAAGTTGTGAGATATGAGAAAAAAATTTTTTTTTTTAATATAAATTTTTTGGGAGTTTAGAATCTTAACAGCTTTAAAAAATAGCCCTTTTCGTGAATTACACGGGAGAAACTGTTAATCAACGGCTTCTTATGGCCACCAATTATTTTATGGCATAAAGAACACACGATACTTTTCAGCATAATTATTTTTTTGAATTCTTACACCTTATTATTTGACCAAATAAACTATATGGATTCCGAAAAAAACATATTTTTAATAAGAAGATTTTTGTTCTGAGATATGTCAGGAATATGTGTAAAATTTCTAACTGAAAACGTTTCACATTACATGTCAACGCACTACGGTATTTTATTTAGTAAGTCTCGGGCGAAGCCTAGACGGGGAGCTGCTAATGAAATAATAAAATAATAACAAATACAAAGGTAGATCGTTGAATAATTTATTTAAGTTATGCATTGAATATAATATTATACATCCCATATCTCTTGCTAATTACAGATCCAATAAACAAACTGGCTTTATATAGCTTCTATAAATAATATTTTTATATCGAGTGTCTTTATTTATTTATTAAGTAACTGCCAAGAAATGTTTTGTATACCATAATATAATTGATTCATGACATAGTTACTTAATGGGCTACTTCCTCCATTCATTATTAATATTTTATGTTTCTTAAGGTGGAAAATCCGTGGACCGAGTTAAGGGGGCTCCAGCGGGAGGAGTTAGGAGGTCACAGGTAGCTTCATGGATAGATAAAAACACGCTGATTCCAACGGTGTCCTTATTTACCCCTCTAACCCTTGAAAATTTTGAGATATTTGCTCTCAAAGTTCGTACATTATACATAGCCTCTCATAGAGCAACGTGAAAACATCGGTATTTTCTAACAATAATTGAGGAGTTACATATCAGGACTGTAACTGTTTTATAGAAAAACATCTCAGCTTTCAGATGGTACCTTCAAAAATATAGGTAAGCCTGGAAATATTTGAGATATTTTGTAAAGTATTGATCAAGTCATTGAATTAGCAGGGTCATGACGGGATGCCATCTTGTTGTTTGTAAGGCGCGCGCTTTTGAATATTTCAGAATTACACTGCATGTACTTACATAAGTTTCATGTCATTTGTAACTCTTTTTTAATCGTGTTCTCCTATGGATTACTTACACTTGTTTTTTTTTAAATAAAATAGAACATTGAAAAATTTTAACTGCAATTACTTTTTATTTTATCAAAAATTGCGTCAATAATTTTTTTATTTGAAGTAACTCTTACTTTATTATTTACACTCATAGATAATAATGAGGTGATGCCATTTGTAGGATCTTTTTTATGTGCATCTACTAATACTTCTATTGATATCGATTCTTTGGCCATTTTATAAATTATCTTATCATTAATAATACCTTTTAATAATATTAATTTTTGTTTGTTATCATCAATTACTTTTTTATTTATTTTTTGCTGTTGCAAAATCATTTCAGCATCCTGCAAGTCTTGATGACTCTTACAGTGATGTGTGATTTCTTTCATTTTTTATAACACAAAAAAACTAATTCTAAATAAAACGCTCTGTATGTGACAGAAGCTGCTGTTTGTTTACCATAGGTACGGACACATCATATACATATAGATGATGGTGCTCGCTTATATATACACGTATATATAGATATATACTCACAGAAGTGATACCAACTAACCGAATAGTTTTCGGGTTGGTACCAGTGCTCGCTGGAGCCCCCTTAAGTCAAGCAAGTGAAGTGCGCCCTTCATCGTATGATGACAGTCTTATAGGTTATGGCTGTACGCTTAATAGGAAGGATATTAATCAATAAAGTGATTTTCATTTTGTGCCGACTCATCATAGTTTGAAAAAACTGAAATAAAGTGCGAATTTCGACGATTCGTACAGTATTTTTAATAAAAATAGTTTGATTTGTAATGTATGTCATTAAAGCTGTTATTGCTATACCTTATTGCAGTCTATGTTCAAAGATACATTTTAAACTCAAGTATCTTAAAAACTAGTACTGATACATTAATTTTCGAAAACATAAAAAAATTTAATGTATAACGTATTTCAAATTCAAGAAAAGTTTGATTTGTTAATGGCAACGGATTTTCTACCTTAAACTTAATCGACTATTATCACCAACCATAACTAAATGACGCAGTCTGCGCATTTTTTACACCATAGATGTATGTTGATATAGTGCAAAAAAACTCAGAACAGAGAAATCCAGGGCAGGTCAATCCAAAAATATTTAAGTATGATACATGGACAATGTCATGGCTCAAGTACAATCAATGCTACCGCAGTAAAGTTTTGTGCAGACAATTCTCATTAATGTATTTGTCATATTCGAGTATTTGCTATGCACCTGATTCAGTTGGCGCCGCCAAGTGAGAGAAATTGCCACTTGCTTAGATCGACAGAATGCATGGAGCCTTGTGAGAAAATTTTGTAATCAATTAAAAAAAAAGATAATTGAGAGTGAATGGACCAAAGGAATCAGTAATCTAAGTGTATATTATGCTGGAGATGTAAGTATAGCAATGTATTTTGTTTGGTGTTGTCATGTACACTACAAGATTGAAAAAAATAAAAACATGGATTACATCTGTGTCAACACAACATGCGTAAGTGCATGTACATGATTGCACTTGTGTAAAAGTTGAGAGACACAAATAATCCCATGAAAATATAGTATAAATATGAAGAACCTAACCTACCATTAATATTTATGTTTATTCAACACTGTGTTGTGACAAATGGACATATGCAAGCTGTACTTGTGTGTAACTTATGTTTCTCAAGCTTCACATAAGTGCAAGCTTGTATATGCACTTATATATGTTGTATTGACACAGTCGCAATCCATGTTTTCATTTATTCCAATCTTAAGTAGTGTATATATGTTTATGTGTGTATATATATACATGTATAGTATATACATGTATGCTTTATATAGCTATATCGCATGAGTTAGTTCTACTAAGTATGCTCTATCTTTCTCACACACTTTACTGATACATGCAATGTAACTCACACGTACAAGAAACAAAGGGATATATATCTTTTTTACAACTTATTAAAGCAAAATCTCATACTGAAAAAAATATCATCGTAAAGTTGAGGAGTTAGAGATTTTAATTGAGGTAATCAGACTATTAAAAAAGATCTTAATATTGATGAAAAAAATTATTGACTTTAGGCAACCGTGCTACAGCGTGTATTTTCATAATCCCGTGGCCATGCATTGTAACCATCCAGCCACAAGTTGGCGCTGATGTCTTTGTGCACGGAGCCTATACAGGTATTCAAAAAACAGTGTTAATTTTTACTCAATGCCAAATACACATTACAAACAAAAATTGTTTAAATTACTTATTATTGTATATACGTAGGGGAAGGTGGGGTGGAATGGGCAAAAAAAAGATCAGCGGAAAATAACAATTTATATGAAATGAAAAATGCTTCATTAAACTGCGTTAACATATCAATGAATATCATGAAAATATAATCCATGCATCAAATTAAGCAATGAAGTTAATTTATTTCAGCAAATACAAATGAAACCGAAACTTATCAAACTGCCCATACCGTACCACCCGTGGGGTGGTATGGGTTAATACGTAAGTGCGTAATGGGCAATGTTTTGCCAGATGTACAGATTACGTATTATCAAAAAAAAAAAACGAAAGTGAGAGATTTATTAATAATTATGATGTTTATAATATAAAAACACAATATTAACTGCATATTTATTTGACTTTTATTATCCAAAGTTACAAAATACAGATAAACTGTGAAAGTTTAACAATATTTATAATCGAACTTTAGCTCTTAATAGTAATAATACCCTTATGACATACCTTATGACATAAAAACAACCAATTATTCATTTTAATTATTAATTTTTTGGGGAAGGTGGGGTGGAATGGGCAGGCGGGTAATATGGGTATTTGCTGTTTAAAGAGTACTATAATGTTTTAACATTTGAAAATTTTTTTACTTGTAGTTATATGAACAAAGGAGTAACTAAAATGAAAAAACTATATTTTGGTGAAGAAAAAAATAAATAAGCCGTCGTGTAAATTTGATGGGTAAAAAAATGGAGCGACCTGCAGAAGTATGCAAAGAGAAAATCGCCTCAACCTATTAATTGACCTTGTCTCAGGGCATATATCGTTAGATTAAGCGATTTTCTTTAAAATGGTGTGTGATTTGTTTCGATTTAATGAAAATCTGGTATATTATAACGAATTTAATATAAGTTGGTCGATGGGGCGGGATGGGTAACACGACAAGAGGTGATATGGGCAGGCCAGTCCTGCGGGCGCTCACTCTATAGCAGACAGCTGTGAACTTCGCGATGTAGGGTCAGTGATAAATATTTGTTGTTTAGTTATAAGTTTAGTTGTATTTAGAGTTTATTGCTTGTAAATAATGCCTCGCAAGTACACGAAAAAGTCCAACCGGTGCTTATGGAGTGAAGAAGATATGAGGAAAGCCTTGGTCGACGTCAAGGGAGGCATGAAAGAGAATGCGGCAGCTAAAAAATACAACGTACCTCGTGAAACGTTAAGAAGAAAATGTTTGTTACTGAAAAATACGCCAAATGCCGAAAATCTCCCTTTAAAGACAGGTATCTCAATTATGTACTTCGTTTTAAATAAACAAAAAACTTGTTCAAGCACTGCCATTTATAGGTTATTTACTGTGCTAGGTACCTTTGAACTTTAAACTTATTTTACAGCTCTTGGATTCAAACCAGTTTTCTCCAAAGAGCAAGAAGACGTAATCTACAATAAAATAATTAAACAAGATTCAAGATTGAATGGTTTTTCTCAAGAAGAGGTTAGATCCATGGCATTTCATTATGCGAAAAGTTTATTCCCAAACAATGAAATTTTCAGGAGATATAACCAATAACATGGATTTCAACACTATTACTCTGAGTTCTGAATCTGTTTTTATTGATCCATCGATGGTAACTCCGATGAATTTGAATAATGTGCCCATCATACACGCTGCACAAGTTCAATCGGCACAAGTTCCTAATAACTTTCAGTATTTAGTTATGTGATTAAAAAAAAAAAATTAGTACAAAGTTACACAATTAACCAAAAAATTAATAATTAAAATGAATAATTGGTTGTTTTTATGTCATAAGGTATGTCATAAGGGTATTATTACTATTAAGAGCTAAAGTTCGATTATAAATATTGTTAAACTTTCACAGTTTATCTGTATTTTGTAACTTTGGATAATAAAAGTCAAATAAATATGCAGTTAATATTGTGTTTTTATATTATAAACATCATAATTATTAATAAATCTCTCACTTTCGTTTTTTTTTTTTGATAATACGTAATCTGTACATCTGGCAAAACATTGCCCATTACGCACTTACGTATTACCCATACCACCCCACGGGTGGTACGGTATGGGCAGTTTGATATGTTTCGGTTTCATTTGTATTTGCTGAAATAAATTAACTTCATTGCTTAATTTGATGCATGGATTATATTTTTATGATATTCATTGATATGTTAACGCAGTTTAATGAAGCATTTTTCATTTCATATAAATTGTTATTTTCCGCTGATCTTTTTTTTGCCCATTCCACCCCACCTTCCCCTACCCTCGGCAACACCTCGTAATATGAAACACACGTGGATCTCGTCCGTCAAGACGTCATCTGCACCGGTCCCATCTACATCACACCATACATTTTAAATTTTATTAAATTTTATTTCTTATTAATTACAATATTTTATTTTATAGTTATTATTACATCCAATTTGCTCTGAAAAAAAAAAAAAAAAAAAAAAAAACTTTCGAATTGGACATGAACCCCCAAACTCCTACACCCATACCAAGTCCCTTACCCACTCTCCTATGAGCGGGCCCGATATTAAGATCTCGATTACTTCTTATGATATGGTCCATAACTTATTTTTAATGTAAATGTTCATTGACTGTTTATTAATTAATTTAGTTCGATTAGAAATTGAATTAATTTATAGATTATTCATAAAATCAACTCTAATTTTTTTAGTTAATGGTAGTGTAATGTTGGTAAACTACAATTACTAATAATTTTTTTCCTCCCCTCATTCTTTCGGAATTTCCCATGTTGATTCGAAGGTATTTTGAGCAAGGACCAACGTGCATCTGAAAAGAGGTGAATCACCTACAAGTTTGCTTGTAGCTGCAGCACAAAGACCAACTATGATTCATGCACATGCACACTGGCTTATGCTGACCGGAAATGGAAAGCAAACGAAATACTTTTCAATGTAGAGAAATGAAATAACTGTAAAAACCAATAGATGCAAAAGTTTCACTGGAAACAGCTGCACTGAGGTATAACATTCAATACTAGAATAACTTAGAATTAATGCATATAATTAAGATACAAACCCATACATACTACACTACTATATGTGACAGACGGAAGTATTAACTACAGTTAACCTAGCGGAGCAACTTTATTAACTTTCAAAGAATTATCCGATTATTACCGTTCATATTCGCATACGCATAATTTACCGAGTACTTAACCCTTTTTTTATCGCATTAACAATTTTGTAAATTATCTGCAATAGCCTAATTTTCAATCTGGTTGAATTCTGTCACTTTTTCAAATATAAAGGAAAACTGGAAAGTCATAGCCCTTTCCCCTTTTCCTGACTCAGAGATATCGAGAGAGAGTCTGCACTCCTGCTTCCAACGCCGGTAAGGGAATTTCCGATTCCCCAGGGCACCACGAGCTGACTTCCTCTCTAACGACTAGCAGCGAAAAACAAGTTGACCAAATGCTACTAACATTTCAAAGTACATTTGCAACTAAAAATCAATTGAAACTATCGGTGAATATAAGCACATTAATAATCAATAGATCGCGACAAGCACCATACAATAGTTACTAATGGTATATGTTTTTTGACCACAGACACCGCTGTTGGTAGTTAATCTTTCATAATTATTAATTTGTCTAATGAGGGATGTATGGTGTAAAGCGAATCACCTTCCCTTCTCTTAACGCATGGAGGGGAGTGAGCTGGATATGGGAAGTACCAATTTCTGAGTGGCTAAACTGGAGCAGTTCTAGCCAATTAGATTTTCGGCTATTGTCTTTTCTTCAAGATTTTTCCTCGGCAAGTTTTTCTGTGTCGTTTTCGAGCCAGCGCATGACCGAGGTCCGCTACTCCCTTTAAAAAGGCCTGGAGGCTTCGAAAAGGCTCTCACTTAATTTTTACCCCTCAAACGGTAGATTAAGTAGTTAGAGTCTACGTCTGCTACCTCCCAGTCTACCACAAGGTGAGGACACAGTTTATTTTTACCCTCGAACTGTCGACTGGGTAGCTAGAGTCCGCCTCTGCTATTTGGTCTTTCACGAGCGCGGTTTCAATTTCGGTTTCAGACATCTCGCGCTGGTTCGACACGTGTAGTGTTTTCTTTTGAAATAAAAGTAAGTGTTTAAAATTTATTAAATTTTTCTAATTTCTTCTTTTCTTTCTGGCGTGGGCATAAAGTCAAACGTGCACACCATTACTCGTGACAGTACTCGCTTCGAGCAGCAATTTGAAAGAGTGCCACCTGCAGGGGAAAATACATCGATAGTAACTAACAAGAATACACAGCCTCTTATGGACAATGATCTTACATAAGTGTTTATTTCAACAACAATTCTCTTTAACAACTAAAATATGTTTTTTCAGTCCCAAGCAGAACATTCATAGCAAAAAATACTTTTTTATATAGTTACATGAAAAAAAGTAAATTTGTCGTTTGAAATGCCTACAATCTATGAATACGCATATTAAATATTACTTTTTCATGTGCTGACTTAAAAGTACTCCACAAAATAAATCAATATTCCAGGAAAACTGCTATACTCACTCACGAAATATAAGTATGTGTGGAGAAAACAAATTTTTATTATTAATGCACTGTTCAGTGGGTATTTTTCAGGTCGGAAGTATGCTCAACACCAAAAAAAATTACGTCAATTCTTAAAGATAATTGTTCTTGAAATAAACACTTATGTTACGTTATTGTCTATAAGAAGCTGTGTATTCTTGTTAGTTAGTATTAACAAATTTTTCCCTGAAGGTGGCGCTATTTCAAATTGCTGCACGAAGCAAATTGGTACTACCCTTAACTATCTTCTAGCCCCAAATTCCACCTACATGCCAAGTGTGAGTCCCGAGTTATTAAGCGCAAGCTAAGCCTCGAATAACGCGACATAACAGTAGTTTTCGTCGGATAAGTTTCATCATCTCTGGGGCTATTTTGCGGCCCAAAGGACGTATCCGATAAAAACTACCATTATTTATTATTTATTTGTTACTTTTACAATAAATAAATGTTTATAAAATTTATTCATTAAAAAATTTTTTTTTCTAACATTCATTTTGTACTCTATGAATACATTAATTGATTTTTTGCATTTTATTCTTTCACAATTTTTCCACTCGTGTCTAAGGTGATTTTTTGACTTAAGGACTTTCATCACAGTTAGCGGGGAAAAGGTTCAGAGAAGTAAGAGGAGCGCAACTATATGCAGCAACGCTGGCAATTATTTTTCTCATATGGATATACTTACATACATGCTTTTACGCATGTTTGACCCCTTCTTTCTTGTATTATTAAGAAAAAACTTGTAGATCGCTTTCAAAATTTAATAGGTTTATCTGAAAGTAATCTTTTACACCAAAAAATTAAGAGATTTCTACAGATCATATAAATGAAATGTTTACATAATTCTTTCATAATGTTCCATGTAAAATTGAGATTTTTTAAAAGAAAACATATAAAAAGGTACAGTTAAGTGAGCTGCAATGTTTTTGAGTATTTTTTATACTATTTCAAGTATATGTTTAATGTTTGAATAATATCGGGCAAAAAAACCTATGTGTGATGAACGTATTTAAGATACGTTCACTGGCATGTAATTCTATGCTATTAAAGAAAGCGGTATTACAGGATGGTTTTTCTTAATTTATTAGATATATTTATATTTTGGGTATTAAATATGGACTAGAAATAAATCTGAGCGTATATGTGATAGATGTAAGCGTAACGTTAGAGATGTAATTAGCGCAGGCGGTAGGAAGTTGTTTTGAAATCATCAGAAGGTTCAATGAAAGCGTACAATCTTGTACTAGCCAGCCTACATATTGATTTTATGGTATCGCTCTGTAATATATTGTTTATAATCGTTCATTTATTTCAAAATATTTATTGAAACGACACCCAACCAACGTAGGTATACTTATTCCAACGATTATTGCACCATCTTTATACACAATATCGTTTCATAGAAGGTATATTTATAATTATAATTATATTGTCTGCCATATTTGCTCAGAGAATATATCTGGAGGGAATAAAACGATATTCACCAGCACCCATGGTGTTGATTGAGTGAAACACGGGGGGCCACCAGGGCATCAAATGCACGTAGTTTGTAGATATCTTTAAATATCTAAAAAATTAAGTATTTAATGGTGATACAGAAAGCGTGAAATATGTAATGAATTGAATTATTAGTAAGTGCCTTTTCATCCCATGTCAATCAGTGCTGGCATTTTGTCATTACAACCGTTAAAAGTTTGATAAACTCAAGCAAGAACTGTGCGTTGCGTCTGCTCAACCATATCTATAGCAACATTGAAAGCAAAACACTGAGCAGACGCACCGTTTGGATAGACTATATAGTATATACTATACATACATCATACTCTCGCAGGCTCCTTATATACTTTCAACAACTGTAATACGAAAACGCCTGCTTTGATTTACATGGGATGAAAAGGTACTTACTTATAATTGAATTTCCTATAACTTTTATGCTTCGTGTCTGACCATACAATGCTTAACTTTTAAGATATTCAAAGATATCTATGAACTTCGTGGATTTGATGCCACTGGCGCCCCCAATGGTATAAGCACTAATTTTTTATGAAAGATATAGACGGGTCGAATAAGCATTTTTGGTTCTTATAATTTTTATTAGCTTGGAAAAAATGGTATTTTTGGCACGTGCGGTGAAGACGTGACATCACTGTAGACCAGTCGACAGAGCTTTGAAATAGAATTGATGGTCCATGGATGCTTTTTTTATGTTATACGTAATTTTAGTCGATCGTTTCGGGGTCAAGATAATGACAACACAAACATTTCAGCTCTCTACCATTAGTACAACGCGAGTTATTAAATAAACAATTTTTGCCAAAAAAAAAAAGAAGAGTTTTTTGCAACTGGCAGGTGATTCGCTGGTACTATTCTGCTTATCTAGGGCTCATTCTCTTCGTTTTTTTATAGCACACATTTGATACCATGAAATTTTTTCGGAGGAGCTGTAATTTTTGTTCTAGACGCAAAAAAACTTGTTTGCTATTTTTGCCGCTTTTTTGGCACTTAAATTGACAAAATTGAGCTATTAAAAGTATATGAAGAACTAACGGCGGGCTTTTTCTAAGCCCAGGGAAATTGGTCGACTAGAGCCAGGTGAGTGCGAAATAGAAAGCACACAGGAATACAAAACTAACAAATTCTTTTTTAAAAGACATGATTGAATGTTAAGTCGGTGGTGAGGCTCGTATGACGCCGCACGTGCAGTCATTACCAGAGCTTGTGCTGGACTGTATTCGCTTTGTACACTCGCCGTACTTTGATTCGCAAACCGCGAAGTTTAAATTCTTAAATTTTTTAATGACAAATAAACATAAAGTATGATTTTAAGATTGTTCAATAGTTGTTAATATGATAGTTGTTTATCATCATATTTTTATTTTATGGTTATGGTTGTTCCTTGTGTTTTAATACGATAAATTACTTCAAGAATTCAAACTTCGCGGTTTGCGAATCAAGGTACGGTGAGTGTACAGCAATTCGAAACAACGCCACCTGCAGGGGAAAAGACGTTGATGCTAATTGCACAGCATCTGATATAAAATAATAGATAACAAGCGTTTATTTCAACAATAAAAAATATTTAACAACTAAATAAAGTTTTTCCAGTCCCAAGTAACATGTTAATAGCAAATAAATTTTTTTTTTAATTTCACAAAAAAAGCAAACTTCTAGTATAAATTGGATGTAACGTATGAGTGAGCATAATAAATATTACTTTTTGATGTGCTAAATTAAAAGTACTTAACGAAATAAATTGATCTTCGAGAGAAATCGCAATTCTTATTAAGGTGGTTCACGCGCGACTCTGAGGTCAATATGACTATCAAAAAAATCAAAAAAAAAAAGAAAAGAAGGTTTACATTATAAATAAATATGTATCTAAAAAATAGCATTTTTTGACACGCTTCAAGTTATAAAATAATATGTATATATTAATTTATACGAGTATGAAAATAGTTCCGTCGGTGACTCGCAGTGTGTGCAGACCGGAAACTCTTGTTGTCTGCTGAACTACTGATGTGTGTACGTATATGAGGCTCTTTTACCGTCAAGCTTGAATCAGATGGCGCCAGGGCACGTCGCGGCTGTCATACTTACACACCGTCAAATTTACAGTTGTGTATTGCGTTCGTGAGCCTATCTGTGTAATGAGCAAAGCAGAAGACATAACCTTTGTAAATGATTGCTGTTGTTTGCAGACAATTTTTGTTTGCATTTACGTTTAAAGACAGTAGGAAAAATGAAGTGCAGTGTAATATCCTGCGATAAGAAAGTGAAATTTAAATTTCCTTCTGATAGTGTGATAAAAAAAAAGTGGCTCGAAGCAATTGGGAGACCAACATTTTTGCCGCTCCCAAGTCATGGCTTACCTGTCCACGAGTTCTGCTTTTCTTTCACTGACTCTTGCTCCTTTCCCTTTTAAAAGCTTTTTCAATTCTGAAACTTTTAAGCTCCCATAATATTCTTTCTTGTCTTCCTTATTCATTTCAAAATTTCAAATATTGCGCTTTACCACTACACTTTAATTTCCTATGTACATACAATACTGAAAAGTAATGTTGTGTGAGTGAGACGGCCATGACAGCCGCGACGTGCCCTGGCGCCATCTGATTCAAGCTTGACGGTAAAAGAGCCTCATAGTACGACGTACTATAACTCTAACCTAATCACCTGTATACATACAGCTACCTTGATTGTATGCAGAGATTTACATGGTTTTATTTAACTTTTAATATTTTGTTTCAATATTAATATTGTGAGAAATTAAACCTTTGTCAACGTTTGTAAATTATAAGCAAAGAGGAAAATAAATGTGTTGAACATGTATCGTTATACATTATTTCTCATTACTGGTAATACTTTACTTCAAATTATTACATGGAGTAACTTATTATTATAAAATTGCATATATTTGAAAGAGAGAAATGTACCAACGAATTGTATTGGAAATTTTCGATAGAAAGGTACATCACATGATCGTTCATGTGTTTGAAATCCGCACCATATCTGTAAATTTGGACGAACATCCATAACCTGTACTGAACAAACTTTGTGATTAAATATCTTTTTATTTTGTCCTATGAGGTACAATTTTTAACGCACCGTTACGAAAAGGACGACTTCTAGTTTCTTACTCTAGTTTTTGGTCATTCTGGCCCAGTTTTACACAGAATAATTATATGACTTCTGGTGTGAGAATTTTGTACGTCAATAAGAGCCCATGATAAACGAATACTCAACAACGATTTTTAAACGTCTCGTTCTCATTATTTGATCCAATAAGCGAATCTGAAATTTTGCATAAAGGTGAACAAAAGCTTCATAAACAACCTCTTCAAATTTTACTTTGATAGCCCAGTTTTAATTTTCGTATGAACCACCTTCACAAAATACAACTATTATGGAAGGAGAAAAAAAAATTTTCTATCATAGTACTATTACACAGGTATTTTTCGGTTTGAAAGCATACTCAACACCCAAAAAAATTACGTCAGTTAAATATATATTACAGTGGTCGTGGTGGCGCTGCGGTACAGTTGCAGTTCCGTCGATCTCCGAGGTTAAGCTGCACTCGGCGCGGTCAGTACTTGGATGGGTGACCGTCTGGTGACCATTCAGGTCTCGCCGTTTCGCCTGTGCTCTTGATTCTTGAGGGTCGATTAATTGTTTCTCTGACGCTTTATCTACGTGATCATAGATGTGACTATAAGTTGGTCCAGATATTTATATGCGTATAAACATCTGGTCGTAACTCAGGTGCACCGATGGCTGAAAAACACTATTCTTGTGTAAAAAAAAGCCATATCTGAGCTTACGGGCGATGATGAATAATATACTTAAATATATATATATTACTGTTGAAATAAACGCTTGTAACAGATCATTTTCCATAAGATTCTGTGTATTCTTGTTAGTTAGCATCAACAACTTTTCCCCTGCAGGTGGTGTTGTTTCAAATTGTTGTATGGCTATCGAGTAATGCCATGAAAAGAGAGAAAAGATTGTTTGATGTTTCGTCCCAGGAGCACGCCAGGACTCATCAGTAAGGCTGATGACGTGCTCCCTGCCTTAGACACCTATATCGGTGGGGATACCCTAGCTCAATCTTAAACGCCCTTGTATATTATCCAATATGAAATCCGGGCACTTGCGAGAAGGTCAAGTTGAATGGTGAGACACCTAGCGGATGGTCGGAGAAGGACGGAGAGCCGAAGTGTACATGTGTGTGAGAGGGTCCCCACACACTCCCCCTCCAGTTATAACGCCGGATGAAGGAGTCGATAGTTGATAAAGTAGATCTCTGAATCCTCCACGCTCTTGTAGAGTCCTAGAGAGAGGCGAGTAGATGCTCTATAGAGTCAAAGCTTTGGCGGGCGATTCAATTCAAATTGATAGAGATCAATTTTTTTTTTTTCTTGCATTCCGTACAACAGACACCTTGTTTTCAATGAAACTAGACTCTGAAGTTGCATTTTAATGTCAGAATTGATTTTGGTAAAAAATTTCGAGTAAGTATAACAAATGACTAGTTTTTGCTGGCAGCCTGTTACTGTAATTTCCCTGTTTACCGACTAGTCGTTTGTTATACTAACTCGAAATTTTTTAAAACTTTTTACTAAAATCAGTTTCTAAAATCAAAATAAGACTTCAGAGTCTAGTTTCACTGAAAACAAGGTGTCTGTTGTACGGAATGCAAGAAAAAAAAAAGATTGATCTCTATCAATTTGAATTGAATCGCCTGCTGAAGCTTTGACTGGCATTCTCCAGACTGCAGGTTTCCCATGTACAGGCACCCTCAAGCATCAGCGGAATGAGGTGCGATAGCCCAGTGCGCAGACGTGAGGTGGCAGCACTGCGTGGTCCCGCAGTGGAAAAGACTTAGCGTTGGACAATGGACAAGGCACTGCTTTCGAAAATGCGTTGTGCGGCCCGCTGGGGTGGCCTGAGGTGCCACTACTATTTTAATCTATTTGTATTTCTTAAGTCTTCCAAATATAATTTTTTTCAGCTTCATAGAAATTGTGGCCAGTATTAAGGTTTTTTTGGCTTATTTTACGTGTCTAAAAAAAAACAACAAATTTTGTATAAGTGAATTTTAGTCAATTTTTTGAACACTTACGACTTTTTTTGGTACGCATAGGTAAGCTGCTTGTATAGTTGAAATATTCTTAGCTGGCTCAAATAAAATCTGGGATCAATACTGGTTACTAAAAAAAAAAAAATTTTTAATTTTGTGTCCTATTTTGTCACCGATAAAAATTTACAGCGATTTAAAAAAAAGCAAAGACAATCGCTTAAAATGAGATGTGGATATTTGCTAAAAACAAATTACTTCTATTTCAACCACCATAACTTTCTATGATGACTTATGATTACCTATGCTAGTGTACGTACCACTTCTCTACTAACGTTAGAAGTAGAATTACTGTTAATGTATACTCGCGAAAAAAAAGCTTTTTTGGACAACTGCTGAAACCTATGCCTAATGTCAGCTCAACAGTGATGAAAATAAGTTCCATGATTATTAGTGGATTTAAAGTGTGAAAAAAAGGTACTTATATCATTAAGGTGGACGGAAAAGACATTTAAAGCTTTAAAAAGCTCGTACAACTCACAGAAACAATGTACATTTTTTTCTGCGCATATACCTTTCTGTACCATAATATATACTTTAAGAAAATGCATATTTAGTACCTTCAAAAATGATATGAGTTGCGAGATGAAATCAACGAAGGCCATTACTTGCTGCATCCTGCAATGGACAGATTGAAGTCATCATTTTGTGACAAGAGCAAGGACATTCAAAATGAAAGTTTACAATGACAGGTATTATTCAAAGATCAAAGAAAACAACTTGAAACACATAAAACTTAAAGATTCTCATTAGTATGGGCTATCTAGAAAAAATCTCTTTCATAACCTCAAACAAAAAAAAATTAAGTGTTTATGATATCTTTGGTGTTTTAAAGGACTTTTACGTGACATATGATTAAAATATGAAAGCGAGTCAACGAGTAATAATAATCAAACGCTCACATTATCTTCTAGCAAATCGTCAATACATTTAAATAAGTTTTTTGATTAGTTTTTACTTTTCATTCAAAAAGTGCTTGTTTTATAAAATGTTTTAAATATATATATATATATATATATATATATATATATATATATATTCAACGAGGCATTCTATATAATCTAAGAATTTATAAAATGCCCTTTTATTCCTATTATTTCTTTTATATGTCCTTTTATTTATTTATTTATTTGTTTGTTTACTTTTACTTACAAATAATTAATAAAAACATTTAAATTTCGTCAAGTTAAAAAATTAAAGAATCCGCGAAAATCGAATAACGTGCGCTATCTACCACGCGTAGGAAAGCTAGATAATTTATGCGCAAGGATTACTAGCGAACTCTGATAATTGACAGTGCGCAGATAGCGCAGATTATGGCAGCAAATTATCTGCGAATCAGCTATAAAAGGCGCTGACGAGCAAAAATTAAAAACAATCACATTAATCCTAAACAATTGAACATCGGTTCAACTGCTCTTCGACTTTTTGAAATGTATTGTTTTTAATTTCATACAACTCTTGTAGTATATTTATAGATGCAACGTCCTCAAAGGTTGCCTTTTCTTCGATTTCAAGATATTGTAAGAAGGTGGTTTTTTCCTCATCACTGCAAGAACTTTTAGTTTGAAGCCTAATTTTATTACTATGCATTTATAAAATTGGGATGACATCTTCAAAAATAAGTGTTATGTATGTTAAGGCAATTATTATTTTTTTTTCTTTGTATGTGGTAATTTAGTAAGTTACAATTAACTTTTTAGTATTTTAGTATTTTAAGTTAATTTGTAGAACAGCAAAAAAGTCTCAAAAAAAGTATCAGCGCATGAGGCTCGTGCCTCGACTTCTACTTTTAATGAAAATTTAACCCCAGGTTAGTTCAAGTACACAAGTACTTTAAAATAATAAGTAAAATAAGTAAAATAAAAAAATAATAAGAATAAAGTTTTACACTTTAGGGTGCCTTGGGTTTGAGATATGATCAAAATATTTTATCATTTATGAGAAATATGCGTAATTTAGATTTTGCTTAAAATTGACTTACAAGTTTTTGATGAAAACGCAGCCAATCGTGGAAGAGTCGCTTAGGATGACGTGCATAAAAGATTTTTATTGATTACTTATAAGCTGTACAGAAAGTTATTAATTAACATTCCCAACCGTTAATGCAATACACAAGTAATACCCTCTCAGTACATGAGTCAAGACTTAAAACAGTCTTAGACTTAAAACATCCCAAGCGAAAATGATTTTATTTGATAAGTTGGTAATAATTATTTTTAAAATTTAGTAGAAAAAAAAAATTTTTAATGTCTAGATTTAAGACAAGTAATAAGATTTATTATTCGCAATTATGTATCACAAGTTATACTTGAAACTTTTAAATCCTTATTATTAGTTTTTTTTTTTTTTGCTCGCGAGATCAAACGGTACAACTATGTCCATAAAGATTAGTATTTTTTAATATTTTCTATTATTTTTTTTTATCTGATATACAATATAAAACAATATAAATTATCTATTTTTTACAATTATCAATAACTATGCGTGTTTGATAAATCTTAAGGTGGCTCCAGTGCCTAGTGCCGTATCAAAATGGGGAGACTAAAAATTTATCATTATTTTCTTTAAAATATGGTATAAAGTTATCGTAGAGACTGTTGTAAGCCATATTCTACATTTTATATGTTACTTTAGTGAGTTAATATAAAAAAACAAAAAAGTTTTATGGTGCCCTAATTGATGAACTGTTACGGTACGCTCCTAAGTTCAAGAGTAGTTATACCTATATAAATGTACTCTGCAGAATAAAGACAGCTGAGAGCTGACTTGCACTCGCAACTGTAAACTTAGTCTCCGATTATTTAAAGATTTTGTTCGATAACACGACACTTTTCTCATGTCATCGAAAACTGCGTAATAATATATACAAGATAGTATATTTTTTACACCTTACGGGTTATTTATATAAGTGCAGCAGTAGGTTGTATATCGCGTAAGCCTGCATTTTCTATCCAACCCGTCTTAAAACTACGATTTTGTAAGCATGATTTCTTACAATTTTCATCGTCAACCTTAATTTTTTTTTATACGAATAGAAAGATGGGAATTCAAAGAATATAATTCAATTTTATTAACCTCGGTTGGGTTATTTATAATTTTAACATTGAGGCCACTAGAGCCACCTTAAATGTCATGTATTAGACAGTGATGATTAATTATAAAAGTTCTTTCTAGTTACTACATTTTTCGATATTCCTACAATGACATTTATCACAAAAAAATAATAATAAAAATAATACCTCATAATAACACTCATTAAGGTAGTAGTTCAGTAAAACGACTAGACGATAAATTTTTCTAAAATTTTGCGTGTGGCTTAAGTTTGCCATAGTTTATCACGAGTCTAAATTTGGAGATGCCTAGCCGTGTAGATCCGGAGATTATTAAAGTTTTACTGTTAATCGTTTAACACGTGAGAGATAGGAGAGCGCCTGGTTTGGGGTAGGATTCTAAGCCAAATTATTCATAACTCCTAAACGAAACGATCAATCCTTTAAAAAAATGATATATTATAATTGATATTATAAATAAACTAATTACCAAGTCTTAAGAAGCTTAGGCGTACAGTTTTTGTGTTTCAGCTTTTCAAAGTTAATAACTATCGTGTAGTTGCGTGAGAGGGGCAATGACAGCTGTACAGTAAAAACTTCATAACCTATGCATACTCTATATTACAGTATGCCACACGATATACCTTTTTTTTATATTATAGTGCTCTACGTCCGGCTCCTTTAATAAGGGCACTACTATGGGCACTTAGCACTTGGGAAAGGGACAAAGAAAGGGATGGGAGGCCTCCCATTACTGGGAGGTAGGTAGGAGGAGATTAGGTAATTATGCTGCGAGGAGGTCGCCTAAATCCTCCTCGAGGAGCATTGCGTGGTGAAAAAGCACTTGTGAAAAATCTTAGAGGTACTTGCCCGAAAAAGTCGCACTGGCCGGGAATAGAACCACGGTCTCCCGTGTGCCAATCCACGACCTAGCCGACTGAGCCACCGCGTGCTCTACATGATAGGGGTATCTGTCCCAATTATGGACCCTGTAAGAAAAATTTCGAGCTCAACTTTATTTTGGGTCTAACGGTCAATAGAACTACACCTTGTATAATAACGTATAAGTCGTTTGATTCTTTTTTAACAACATCAAATTTTTTTTTTATCAAAAAGTTTTGTTATTTTTATTTTAATGATGAAACAAGAAAAAAAAATTTTGTCCGTATTACGGACCCCCTCGATGGACTTTGAACCTATCGTGGACCCCCCTATTACGGACCCTGCCCATAATGTGGACCCCCCAATTATGGACCCTATCCGTAATGTAAAAAAATATTTGTATGTAATTAAATAAAAATTTGAGATTTATTTATAAGTACTTCTCACACTTTTAACAAAATATATGACTAGGTACTTTTTGAGATAAGTTTTTAAGAACAAATTTTTATACAAAACTAATTTTGTGATAATTACTATTATTTTTTTTTATTATAATAATCTTATATTTTTTATGACTTTGTTATGGTTGTTTAGTCTTCTTGGTGCGTTTTTTAAGAGGCATTTTTTGTTGTTCTTTCTTTACTTTTAGAATGAAAACAATAGCTCGAAGTTATGAAGTTGAAGGTTATGAGTGCACTTAATACTGGCGGAATAAAGGGTCCATAATAAAGACAGAGCCGATAATCGTGGCTGTATTGTGGACCATCTAATAATGTATATAAATATACTTTTTAGGAGTATAATTTATTTTTATTATTTTTCTGAAACTCTTATTGATATATTAAACAATTTTTTGAGTTCAAATAATACTCCTAATTTTTTATACAGCGTTTCAAAAATATGAATATCGTACGGTTTTCAACAAGGCATGATAAAGAAAATAGTCAAAAGCGTTGAGTAACTTTTTAATATATTATTTTAATTTTTGTCAACACTTTTGTCCCTTTATGTTTAATCATACATTGTGATGGATTAAAATGAAAACTTTATTATAGCCGATCATATTGTACAGATTACTTTAATGTTATTTTCGACTGAAGGGGGTTACAGTGAAAAAAAAATTTCTTACGACAGTCTTCAAATAATTATAACTAGTTTGTTTTCATTATATTAACAACATATTGAAATTTCAGGAACCGTCGCATTACAGTTTTTGAGAAAAAAAATAGCAACCTTAGAATCGTATACATAGGCTCTTACAAAAACGTCGTTGCGACATTTACATTTTATCCAATAACTTGGAAAATTTTTTTACAAATCTTTTACAAAACTTATATCTTATTGTAAATAAAAATTAAGATAATACATCCAAATTTAAAGAAGCCAGCCGTCACGGTTTGAGAAATACTTTAATTAAAAGTTTGAACAAATTGCTATTGGTATATCTATATACAGCAGACGAGAAATAAAAAGTTGCACATACATCTAATTTTGAAGTATTAGTTTTTAATTTTCTCGCATATTAGTAATCTACTGCTGAATGATATGAAATAGCTTGCGTGATTCATGAAGAATAGTGATAAAAAAAATACTAATTTAAATCAACTTTTGAAGCTGACTGTACCGCTCTAACCCTCTTAGAGAAGGACAGGATTTTACAGAGTTAACATACTTTGCAATACTTTATTTTAACTTAAATCCAACTTATTTAAATACTTAATTACTCTATATAAATAAAGTATTTGAACTAAATACTATACTTAACATTGTATTTCAAATAGTAATTCAAATAAAATATTGTAACATATATTGTTACAATATTTTGAAATAAAATATTTCAATTATTAAAAATTGTTTAAAAGAATATTTGTTATTTTATTTCAAATACAGTAATCAAACTATTTTATTTTGGAAGTAAAAACATTTAATACATTTGTATTTTAAATAAATTGTATTTAAATACGATGAATATTAAATACATTATTCGAATAGAAAGTGTTTTGAATTGTACGAAATGCATTTGTATTGGAAATACGTTGTGTCAAATATGATTGTATTTGATAAATTTTGCTTGGATACATTTGTATTTTACTTAATTGTTTGAAATACCTTGATGACATACAATTGTATTTGTAAATGTATTCGAAATAAGATATTTTAAATACGAACGTATGAGATCAAAGCGTTTCAGAATCATTCTGGGATGGATTTTTCCAAAGTGGTTTCCTCCCTTACAGGATATTTTCCTGACCAATGCGTAACGGCATTCCTCTACACCTTTCCCCATTCCTATGTGTAGTCTTATCCTTCCTAGTTCCAAACAATGATATCAATAATGTACATATATGTACAATTGCTGAGAGTAATAGATAATAAAATGAAATAGATCCTAAAACAGATCGTTTAGTTACTTAGTAAATGAGTAAAATTATTTAGTATACTTAATGATTTTATCCACTTATCGTGAACCGGCCTGCTGACTGCTCTAAGCTTCTACTGCATGTTTGAAGGATTTACAACACTTTTATTTATTTACTAAAAAATTTAATTTGAATTTGACTAAATTATTTTAAATACTTTCTTAAATACAAATATATGAAGGGCAGTCTGCAGATAGGTACAGTTCCCTACCTTATCAATAAGGTTACTGTAATTGCATAGCTTTATAACATTATTTATTCAACAGCTAGCTATTTTATGAAAAAAATAAGAGTAGACGTACATTCTTCACACTTGTAAGAATAAATCAAGCCCAAGCTTGGCAAGATTGACTGAGAATTCAAGGCAAAAAGTGAAAAATCAGATGTTGGACTGAAAAAGTGTGATCTGATTTATGATTTTTTTTCTTCATATTATGATGAATCTATCCGAAATCAAGATATATTTATTCCTTTTAGATAGAAGAACGTGCGTCTACTTTTTTTTTTCAAAAATGATGCTGAGTAAATTATTGACACAAATAACGTCACCTAATAGAATTGGGCATATGATAATACTCTGCATAAATTCGTTTCCTACTATATCGATCAACATATATTTCACTTAGTTTATAATAATCAATTGATTTGAAACATTTACACATCGGAAAAAGAGTAGACGCCCATTCCTGAATTTACAAGGAATGGATATAGCTTGATTTCGGACAGATTCATCAAAATAAAAGAAAGAAAAACGATAAATCAGATTATACCCAATCAGCCTAAAATCTGGTTTCTCATATTCACTAAAAAAATTTAAAATACAATTGTATTTGGAATGGATTATTTAAAATATATTTGTATTTGATTCAATAACTTCAAATACTTTCATCAAATACGTTAGTAATTAAAATACATTGACCTATTATAATTGTATTTCAAATTTTTTTTTTGTTTTTGAAACAGTTTTCATTTAATATTGTACTTTAAATAAAGTAATTAATTTCTTTTTAACTTTGTTTAATGTATTTAAAATTTCCAGTAATTATTATTTTATTCTATGAAAAAATTGTATTTAATTAATAAAAAAATTATTTTGCTGTCAAACAACAATGGATCATTTTTTTTCAAATAAGAAATATAACTTTGTTTAAGTCTGTACATGGCGAAGCTGAGGGTGAAAAATACGAAATCTGAGAATTTTTTACTCCCACTCGTAGTGTGAATACAATACAGTGCGTAGCAAGCGGTTGTGAATCAGTTTCGGGCTAGGTGAGTAGTTTTCGTAGTATAGTAGTTATTATCAGGCACGAGGGACTTGTGCTTGTACTTTGGTTGGGTGCGCACTAGGTGTAAACTCTATTTTTCTTACTGAAGTCGCAATAAACGTCCAAAGGTTAATAAACGCCCAAAGTAGAGTCTATTTTTCTTGCAAAAAAGTGGTTTTCATTTCATACAACCCAGATTATTTATCTATCGTCCTTTTGTTTTGTATTTCTATTAAATATTAAGATAGCGAACTCACTGGAAATCTACAGTATGCTGTTGGATAAGTTACAGGATTTTAAAACTTAACTTAAGTATAGGATTTGATTAGATTTTATAATTTTCAATTGTTAAGTCATATGATTTAAATATGTTTGTTAAGCTTTGTTGAAACGTTAATCCAACAATTAATCTGAATTGTTCTGATTAAATACTTTTATTGCACTCTCTGAGTGATTAAATATTTATAATATGTTCCTTATTTTTCTTTAAATTGATTACTAAATGATTTAATTACATAAGGCAAATGGTTATCAGCAACAATAAAGATAATGGGTTTATTATTTTTACTCTACACGAAAGATTGTTGTTACCAGAATAAGCTATACCAAAAGTAATGAGCATAGAAAAATAACGTACAGGTCTCGAGATTTCTGCAACCAGTCTCACATTTTTACATACTTATCTGGATCACCGAAAAACTTGTAACTAGTCGGTTTTATAACTATACTAGTATAAGTTTTTCAATAGCTTTGGTACAGGATTTTTCTGTACCATGGATAGTCTATTAAATTTGTATACTGCGCATGGCTTTCTACTGTACCGCGCCAGAGATGAGTAGAGAGATTGCTAACGCCAATGCTACGGCGTGAGACAACTTTTTTCCACTGATCGGGGCGACCCGCCGCGGCCAGCCGTCGAACCAAGGCGCACATTTTTCGAGAGTGCGAGACTCGTATCGAAGAGCGTGCGCCTACAAGAAGAGAAGTGGATTCGCGTGGAAATGAGCATATAGGCGCACATTTTGGCGACACGTAGAAGGGGTATACCGAATGTGTGCCTACGAGGAGAGGAGTGGAAATGTTGACTATAGCTATATATCTGAGCGCACAGCCAAAGCAAGCGACGACACGAGTTTTTCTCTTTTGACTGCAACCGAGTATATGCTATATATATTTAACTGACTCTTACTCTCTCGCTCTTGCTTGAATGATATCTATCAATCTTACATTCGATTAAATCGTGAAACTAAATGCTCATATAATTGTATGCACAGAATTTGATATCAAAACATTTTTTTTTTCCGTACGTTAACACTTAATTTGAAATCTAGTATTATTTTGAAAAAATAATCAGCTTAATTTTTTTAAGGATAACAGTTCAGCTATAACCACTGGTTAATTATTTTTCCTTATCATAATTGTTATGAACTGTAGGACAAGCCCCGGAGGTTATCGATGAACATATGTGACTTTAAGATCTCCTACCCTCGAAGTTTCGATAGCTAAGGGCTTATGCCACTACTGTTCTCGTTTTGCTATCTGAGGATCGATTCCAACTGTCGGCAAATTTTTTTTTTAACGAGATTCATCATTCTAGTTTATTTTCTTTTTATTTATGTTTTATTTATGTTTTATAAATAATATTAACAAACCCTTTTTTCCCTATACATCAAAATACATTTTTTTAATACTAATTATATTAAATAATTTCATAAGCTGATACTTATCGTTAGCATGGCCATTTCGGAATTTCATAATAATAAAATAATTTCTTAGGATATGAGTATAATTCTTACATTTAAAACTCCAAAGAAAGTAAGAGAGAAAAAATCCTTATACATAATTTTCATTAATTTTAATTTTTTTTTTTCCAAGAAATGATTAAGCTGTTCTGATCGATATTTTTATCTATCTATACAATAATCATAATCTTCGGAGGCACAAGAAAACTTACATAAAACTCCCTAAACATTTATTTTCCGTCTTTTGTTGTAAAAAAATTTTAGGTATAGCAGCTATACTTATTGTGTTGATTAAATATGTAATTTCAATTTCAATTACATAATGTTGGTTCTAGACCAAACTTTTAATTAGCGTATGTAAGTATCAAAACTTAATACCTTTGAAAATTATGCAACAAAAATCTGAACAGTAATGAAAAACAGATCTTATATATCAAGTTAACTGTTACGTTACTTAAAATTTTTACCTGGTAGTTACAACCACTTGTCACTTACATTATGAATTTTAAAAAAGTAAAAGTTTAACCTTGAACATAATTTTCGATAATTTATAAGAATTTATATGAAATTCCGAAATGGCCATGCTAACGATAAGTATCAGCTTATGAAATTATTTAATATAATTAGTATTAAAAAAATGTATTTCGATGTATAGGGAAAAAAGGGTTTGTTAATATTATTTATAAAACATAAATAAAACATAAATAAAAAGAAAATAAACTAGAATGATGAATCTCGTTAAAAAAAAAATTTGCCGACAGTTGGAATCGATCCTCAGATAGCAAAACGAGAACAGTAGTGGCATAAGCCCTTACTACCTTAGCTATCGAAACTTCGAGGGTAGGAGATCTTAAAGTCACATATGTTCATCGATAACCTCCGGGGCTTGTCCTACAGTTCATAACAATTATGATAAGGAAAAATAATTAACCAGTGGTTATAGCTGAACTGTTATCCTTAAAAAAATTAAGCTGATTATTTTTTCAAAATAATACTAGATTTCAAATTAAGTGTTAACGTACGGAAAAAAAAAATGTTTTGATATCAAATTCTGTGCATACAATTATATGAGCATTTAGTTTCACGATTTAATCGAATGTAAGATTGATAGATATCATTCAAGCAAGAGCGAGAGAGTAAGAGTCAGTTAAATATATATAGCATATACTCGGTTGCAGTCAAAAGAGAAAAACTCGTGTCGTCGCTTGCTTTGGCTGTGCGCTCAGATATATAGCTATAGTCAACATTTCCACTCCTCTCCTCGTAGGCACACATTCGGTATACCCCTTCTACGTGTCGCCAAAATGTGCGCCTATATGCTCATTTCCACGCGAATCCACTTCTCTTCTTGTAGGCGCACGCTCTTCGATACGAGTCTCGCACTCTCGAAAAATGTGCGCCTTGGTTCGACGGCTGGCCGCGGCGGGTCGCCCCGATCAGTGGAAAAAAGTTGTCTCACGCCGTAGCATTGGCGTTAGCAATCTCTCTACTCATCTCTGACCGCGCATAGTACGTGCGCTTATAATAATATGTAGTGGAGAAATCCTAACCCCCTAAGCTTCTGTCAAACTTAAAATCAAGTTTTGCTAGTAGTCGGTTTTTCTTAAAAATTACTTATTATAAAATAGAATTATAAACAAATTTATGTTCTTGTGTTTTTCTACTAGATGACTCAGAAACAAAGTTACCATTAATTTTATACATGATGACTTGAATTGGAAGATAAAGCAAAAAGAAACAATCTAAAATGAACTGTAACTTTTTTTTGAAGCCTTGTAGAAAAAAAACACAAGAGTACAAAGTTATCTGAAATTGTATTTTCTTACAAAAAAAAGTGGTTTTGACAGCTAAAAGTTAATTTTAAAAAAGTTTGATTTCAACGCTGGGCTTCGACAACATTGAATTCTCAATTTTTAAGTTTTTGAGTACCTGTATGAATAAAACTTTATTCAATAAAGTTTTAATTGGTTTTTGTTTATGACTGACGATAATGTTCATTCATAATCATGTACTTAAGGTTTAAAAAGTAAAAACTGTAAATTTCTATACAAGTATTTTTTATAAACTTATTTTTTTTCTATCCAAAAGCACTGTATTTAATCAATTGTCTAAGAATTGATCCACTTTTGTACTTGTTTATTTCATTAATTGAAAATTTTGTGTAAATAACATAACAAGCTTATTAATAAGAATTATGAGTATGTAAAATGCATATTTTTCTCTTAAGTCTTTTTGGAAAAGAATGTATGTATGAAAACGTATGTATATATATATATATATATATATATATATATATATATATATATATATATATATACTGACATTCTGAATGCTCCCACTGGCCGACTGTAACTTTCTGTACTAGTACAGAAAAAACCCGTACCACGTATCGGATTTTGACGTACTAAGCATAAGGTTTAGCTATACTCAATAAGGTACTTTAAGGTGGTTCTTCACGATGGTGCCGTATCAAAGCGACACGGGACCGTGTGGTTTTCTAATTTTCGATTAGCGTATTATTTGCAACATAAAATATGTTGTACTGGCACTTGACTATAATGTCATTGCATTTACATACAAATAAACGTGCTAATAAAGTCAGAGTAAGAGTTATGAAAAAAATTTTTTTTGACGCAAGGTTCTGAAAATGGCATGTACGCTCCTACTCAAGCAGACGTTGCCGCCGATTTCCGCATGATCGATAACTGATCACGTTTACGATTAAATATCGTATACTATTTCCCTGATTAGCCCATACTTTTGTTATATTATTAGAAAGCTGAAAAGTTCTTCTTTCACTACAAACTTTTTCTATTACGATCTTAAGTCTACTTTACGAGATATTACATGATATCGTAGTATGGAAAAGTAACCTACATAAGTATACATGTTAAAAGTGCATTTTTTGACTGACTTGTTGTCAAAAATTTGCCTGATAAAGGGACTTGAAATTTTAAGAGAAGATGTCTTATAACTTTAATAACAATCCCTCCAAGTTTCTCTGTAAGTTTAAGTAAATGGGTTAGGTGAAGAACCACCTTAAAGTATACTACCGTACCAAATATACCTGTACCAGTACACATTTTTCTTGTACAGAGTATCGAAAATACTTGTACTAACATATAGAACCTGTTTTTCTGGTAACAACAATCTTCCGTGTATATTCGACAGATATCGTTTCACTCTATTTTGCATGATTTCATCTTAAAATACTTAGTTATTACATTTAAATAATTGAAATTACTGAGCTATATGATTACAATAACTGAATACTTACACATAAAAATCTTTTATTTATGATTTTGGCACAGTAAGATGGCTAGTCTATTCCCTGCAACCAAGAAAACTTATTTTGACTGACCGTGTAAACAGCCATCCAATCTCATTTTTCCACATGTAATATACATTTTTCACGTGCACTATACAAGATACTTTATGCTTAGTAGGATTACGTCCTTGGCTGTAGGTCTGGAAAACTTCTAGAGAAAATATAATTGTTTCGTGTAGAGACCTTCCAATTCACCACCCGCGCTTATGATTCACATGTGCATTCACAGTAGGTAAAAATGTAAACAATAACAATCTTTGTTCTTTCTTCTTTTATACTTGTGGAAATCGTGTAGTGACTTCAAAACAATTATACTATTTTTAAGTGTGATGTGAGTACGAAGCATGGTTAAGTTTTATTTTGATATTTTTTTTTTAAACAAGAAACATAATCATTTAAAAATGAGCAAACTACTAGAAATTACTCTACTATATCTAAAAGACACTTGTTTTAAGACTTGCAACTTTTGATGAATAATTTTTAATAGATTCATCCAACAAAGAAGCTTCGTAAGACAAGTAATGTTCTTAAATTTTTGTAGCTATTCTTTAAATCGTACTGATTATAATGTAAGTTGTGAATACTTTATTTTGGTTTTGTACTCGACTTACCGAATGCAATAAAATACGTCTTACTGTCTTTCTACACATAGTTCCTTTTAAATAATTTGTATTTTAGATTGTTATGAGTTCCAGTCACGGTTGTTAATTTGTTACATTTACTTACTGGTTATTTACAACACATAGTCAATACAAATAGTTTTTTTTATTCGATAAGCCTGACTAAATTTACATGATACAGAATAATTTATTTCGTAGTTAATAATTTATCGTCTATTCTGCATTACGACCGTTTTGAAGGCAAGATTTTTAAATTATTGCTCAAAATTTTTCACGTCTACTTCTGTTTTTTTTTTTTCGTAGAAATCGAAAGACGGAGACTTTAAAAGTACTTTCTCAAAACTTTAACTGAATCTGTTTAGATTCAAAACTTAAATGGGGAGCTATGTAATCTCTTGTAGTTACATAAAAATTTTGTAGTTTAATCTTTTATCATGATGTACAAAATTTTTACAAGTTTCAAGAAATTTTTACTCAGTATGAATCAGTCAATTGCACAATTGCAAATAATAAAAGATATTTAAAAATGAACTGCAATTCTTTATTTAAAAAAAATTTTTGATATGGAACATTTGGGATTGGAATCTGGTCTGGCAAATCCCAAAGCTGCTTAAAGGCAATGCAGAGATTAAGTTCTTTACCTTATTGATAATTTGAATTTGATTTTGTAGCTTTATAAGATTATTTATTCAAAAACTAGCTATTTTATAGAAAAAAAGAAGAGACGCACATTCTTGATACTTCAAAGAATAAAGGAAGCCCCAATTCGGCAATTTGATTGAAAATTCAAGACGAAAAGTGAACAATTAGATGTTGGACTAACAAGGGTTGATCTTATTTTTGGATTTTATTCTTCATATTACAATGAATTTTGTCAAAATTAGACTTCATTTACAGCTTGTAGATTGAAAAATACGCGACAACTCTTGTTTTTTTGAATAGTTACATTGAAAAAAGTTACTGACACTGACAACATTATCCAACGTACGTACTGCATATGATTTTGCAGGATTCCAAACTCGTTTTGAATTATCTGGAAAACTACAAAAATCATACGAAACGTTACAAATTTGCTTTAAAGTTCTGAAAGCTAGTAAAGAATGATTTTTTTCTTTAAATCACTCTCTATTTGAATAATTACATAAAGCCAAATTTTTATCCACATAAAATAATTCGAACCCACTGTGCGTTCTTTTGTCACTATTTGAAAATCCTAAGCTGTAAATTGCATGGCCTTGAGGCGACTAAGAAATTTTAAGGAAAAAAGTAAGATTTGCAAGCAATAGAGACATAGTGACTACACAATAGTTATCGATGTCACATAATTTTTCTAATATGCAGTCTACTAAAACGTATTCTTCCTAATGTGGATATTTTTTTTTACCTTTGGACGTTTATTGCACCCTCAATCAGAAAAATAATAATAATAATAATAAAAACAACGATGTTATTAATATTCCAGCCCAACTGAACTTAATATCCTACCGTGTTTTTTCAAGTAAAATTATACCATACATAACTTTTTTATTATTGATTTTTCAATTTTAGTATTAAAAACGATTATAATTAAGTTTAATAATAATAATAAAAAAACAACTATGCTGTTATTCATATTCCAGTCCAACTGAGCTTAATGTTTTTTCGAATGAAATTATATTAAATATAACTTTTTTAGTATTGATTTTTCAGCCTTAGTCAAGAAGTTAATTATCAATATTACAATTGCAATATAAAATTTTTGCTACTCAATCTTTTTTTCCATTTGTAATATTATTATTACAGCACTTTCTTATGATTTTACGTCATTTCATGTTAGAAAGTCCAAAAGATCAAAAAATTTTCAGCAGTATTAGTTTCTTTTTTTAAATAAAATTTTTTTAACATATACCTCTGATACTAAATAATTGTTGATAAAAATTATGAATAGTCAAAAGTTGACTTGTTAGACAATTACTGTTAATTAAGCAGTATTAATAATATAAAAATGATATAGTTATATTACAAGAAAAATAATAGAAGTTGGCTAAGTACATGCTCATTGAGCCTACTGTTTTTACAAGGGGACTGCACTGTCTTGGAATAGTGCTGACTTCGTGACTCGTGAAGGTATTGAAGTACGACCGGAGCGAGTTACGAGGTTTAAAATGCGTGATCAGCTCGTATTGCAACTTCTATCTTAGTTAATAATAAAGTTATGAAATTAAAAGTTTCCAGCAAAATCTAATGTATGTTGGACTACATGAAGGTTTTAGTTTAGTAGTGTACTGCCACTCATTGAGTTCAGTTAATCGTAAAGTAATCTACTGCCACTCATTAAGTGCAATTAATCGTAAAGTAGTGTCCTGAGTGTAATTTATACTGTGTTATGAAATTTAATCAGTTATTTAGTCAGTTAGTGCTGTTTATTTAGAATTGTATAAGTTAATTCAAATATAAAACGTATAAGACATATAATTAATATAGAAGAAAAGTTTAAAAAAGATTACAAAAAAAAAAAAAAAAAATACTTGCAGTAGCTATAACACGTAAAAATGTAACAGATTACACGTGAAAAAAATATTTTCAGTTACCAAATTTGCGTTTATCAAGTCACGCGAGAGCGCGACGAGGTAAGTTTGAGAAAGCAAACGAAGCCTTAGCGAGCGCGGTACTATTTACTTCAGATTTGCATACTCGAATTTTCAAATACTGAAAAATAAGTATTTTTGCCTGATGTATTTTCGTTTAATTAAGTTTCTTTAATCCTAGTCCACAACTTTACCAAAAAATATAGGTCAAAAAGTCGTTAGAACAACGAAAACGAGACATGTGTATCTCGAAATGGATAAAACAAGATTTTTTCAGGCTCAGTGTCCGAGAAATGGTCTTATCGTTAAGTTAGCTGTAAGCCAAATTTTTCCTGTGCATAGTTGGAATAGGCATAATTTATATAGAAAGACGCAACGATGCCTTAGAAGAGGGAGGTGGTGGATATGACTCTCTCATAGTAAAATCATCCCCTAAATGATCAATAATACAAATAATGCGATATAAGTGGCAAATCGAGGCCAAATGTATATGTGCGCACTTATAAGCATGTAAAATGTACCCAGCCATTAAAACAACGACTGACAAGATGAAGTGTTGTTAAGATAGGACATCTACTGTAGAAAAATTTTGAAAACGAATAAAAACGTAAAACCAAGAATACTTCAATATCCTATTTATCCTAACCCTGAATTTCGTGTGCCTTAAATGCGAACACATTAATTTCAAGATCTAAATTAAAATTTGAAATAAATTAAATACAAGTAATGAATTTTATTATTTTCTTAGTATACTTTTTTGGCAATTTAAAATGAATCGTGTAACACAGCTGTAACAGTATCAATATAATCTGATGGATTAGATTGGAAACTCTAATAATTTCCTAGATTGCCCTAAATAACAAGCTGTAAATCTAAGCCTTATTTGATTTAGCGGTTTGGATGATCAATAATCATACATTAATCATCAATTTTTTAAGTACTAGTAAAATATGAAATGATTCAATAAAAACTTTTAGTAACTTAGATACCACTTTTACGATTCGTACGTATTTTCGGGATGATAATTTTTTACTGTGAGAAAACTTCAGGTATTTAATAACTGTAATTAAGAATATGTGGATTTTATCATTACATAAAAAAAATGATTAAAGGGAGTAGATTAAATGACAAATTTAAGATTTTTGATGTTTATAATAACTAAGTATTTTATCTAAAAAATTTGTTGGAAGAAGTAATTAAATTTATGTAGTAAGCTTAAAGAAAAATTGCTAAGAATAATATGATAAAGTAGTTTGATAAAAAAAAGAAAGAGAAAAGAGCATCTTAGATAAAAATCGTGAAACTGTATTTTTTAAGACAATTTATTTTATTTGGTGAATCAAGAAACTGTTTCTAAAAATTAACTGCATTCAAACACCTTTAAATGAGCAAATTTTAGTAGAAATTTAGTGGGACTGTTGTAGATCACCATAGCTATGTTTTACAGACTTCGTTTCTATCCAGTACTTTCTAATGTAAGCAACATTTAATGTTATTAAGTTTTTTAAGTTAAACATTAAAAAATGGTATTTTCCTGAAAAGTTATGATATCCCCTTAAAAATAGCTTTTTACAAACCTTAAATGTTAGGTTAGTTTGATGTATTGAGTTCATATTTCGTAAGGAATTTCTGAACCTATATATACACTAGCAGTGAATAGTATTCTTCCTAATGAATCTGTAGCCTTAACAAGTTCTGAAATCAAGATATAAAAACGGTCAAGTTTTTTTTTGCGCAGCATGACATTTTATATGACATTCGTAGTATAATACTGTTAAGTACTCGTACTTTAACAAAATCAAACTAAGTAATATTGCCTTTTGCCCTAACATTTTTATGTACTTTCTACATAGCAAGGCATCGCGATCAGAAATTTAATGGGTTTGCCACCTTAGTTAATGGGGTCCCCCTTAGGCTGCCTAGTTGGTACCCCATTAGGCGCGTCACGGGGCAAACTGAGGGTCCATCGTAGGCTGCCCCAATAACCTAGCCAAAACTGTTGAAAACATTATATATTTCTGTGTTTGGATTAAATATATGTTACCGTAATTTAATTCTTCCTTATCTGCACGGCCGATAAACTCCATAATCTGCATAGCACGCATGGTAAATCAGGCACATGCTCTTATGATAATTGTATTAAATGTAATGATGTACCTACACAAAAAATACAAAGGGTTAGGTAAATTTTCTTTCCTATTGGGGCACACTAGAGAGGACCACATCTACGCCCCGTGACGATGCCATTCTAGGATCACATGTGGTTAATTTGGCAGCCTAGTGTGGACCCCATCAGCACCCCACTAAGGTTTCTGATTGGGATAATTGTATTTGATGTGAGTTTTGTATGAAATACCAGTCAAAAGTCAATATTTCTTAGTTTGATTTTGTTAAAGTACGAGTACTTAACAGTATTATACTATGAATGTAATACAAAATGTCATGCTGCGCATAAAAAAACTTGACCGTTTTTATATCTTGATTTCAGAACTTGTTAAGGCTACAGATTCATTAGGAAGAATACTATTCACTGCTAGTGTGTATATAGGTTCAGAAATTCCTTACGAAATATGAACTCAATACATCAAACTTACCTAACATTTAAGGTTTGTAAAAAGCTATTTTTAAGGGGATTCTTGATACTTCTTGAAATGAAAAACTACTAATTAGAATAATTTTAGTTCGGAAGCTATGCAGTTTATTTGGTCAAATAATAAGCTATAAAAATTGAAGAAAAAAAAAAAAAAATGGTGCTGAAAAGTACCGTAAGTTTCTTACGCCATAAAAAAGTTGTTGGCCCTAAAGAGACATTGATTTGCACTTTCTCACGTTGTGATGAATGGAAAGGGCTATTTTTTAAGATTTAAAACTGATAAAAAATCTATAATTCAAAAATTTTTTTTCAATTTCATAATTTTATTACCAGAGCAACAAAGTCATAGAGCTTAATTTCTCCATTTTTTATCGCCACAATGAATACAAATATATATTATTCTATTTATTTAAAAATCTGAAAGATTTCAGTGATTACTGTCTGGGTCAGAGCGAAAATCTAATCTCTCATGCACTAGATTCTTTTATTGTCAAATTTGACGCTGCTCTTTCAATTTCGATAAATGTTCTGCATCAGTTTTTGACGCCAAAATATTTAAACATTTGACGCATTTAAAGTTTTCCTTCCAATTCACTTTCTTGTGACTATAGACATGGTTAAAACTTTTGTGAGACCTAAAGGCTGTTTTTTGTTAATTTTGTTAAGTTGTTATATATTTGTTGCAACGTAGTTCAACATTTGATGGCCCTAAAAAGGATTGGTGAGCATAAACCTTCTTGACTGAATTTTCTAGTAAACGTGACTGTTTGGATACCTCAGAGTAGTTTTCTCGGGCCTGCTGCTGTAGCAGGACTGATCAGGAGGAAAACTATAACATCTGAAGCGTTGGAGTTAGTTGTAGAGCTCTTTCCCAACGTCTCGTGGTATTCTCTCAGCACAGACCTCAGAGAGGATCGATGATTCCTGGTTGAATACTTGAGTCAAGAGGGTAAAGCAGGGTCGTCGCGGCTAAAAACTCCGCTTGTTATGTCTTCCAGTGAATTACTGATTTGGTTTAATAGTGGCCAGCTTTACATAGTACTTTAGTGGACAAATCGTTGCCAGAAATGGTGTTAAAAATATATTTGTTGGCAAAGTAGTTAAATATTGGATGGCCCTAAAAAGAACTGACGAGATTAATAGTGATTTAGTCAACGTAGCACCAGGACGGAAGGAAGAAGGGCCGCGAAACCCCAAATTGTTAGAGCAGATTGTGCTCTGGCTAGACGTCTCCTGGTACTACGCTGGGAACGTTAACGTCATGTAGATACACCTGTTATTTGTGGTACTCGTTACCTATATTTCTATTTTGATTAATTTTTTCAAGATAAAAGCTATACCAAAATCATCTAGGAAGTGTCAAGAATCAGTATTCAAAATTTCAGCAAAATCGGTTCAGTAGTTTTCGTGGTTAGCGATTACAACGATTTTTGAGAATTTGCTTTATATATTTGTTTTGAAATTTATCCTTACCTAAGTCAATAAATTTAAATTCTATTAATATTGTATTTATATCATAAACTAAGCTAATAAAGTGAAATAGTTGCACATCTGCTAGTAATACAGCCTATAAAGGGACCTGAAACCCATCCGCAGCCTTCTAATACTTATTAGAGGTGTAACTATAACAAAGTATTCAATAAAATTTGGTAGCAAACCATGATTTATGTCTGTAACTACGTAGGTTGCGTATACAAGGAGTATTGAACTTCCATCAGGACCAGGCCATGTGCCCCTGTAAATACGACAAAGAGAGTTTATGTTTTTACTACTCACTCGCACTCACACAGTATGAGTCTTTTTTACGAATATATGTGTACGACTATAAACAAATACTAAGTGTATTTAAATAACAGTATACAATTATACTAACACAATTTGCTCTAAAATAAAGAAAATAAATAAATGATAAAAAAAACTTGAAATTTTAATATGTATTAATTTATGTTCATAAAATACTTATTCAAATACGCATGTAAGATCACAACACGCCACGTAGGTAAATAAATAAAGAAAAACCATTGTGTAAGGATATTTTAGATGTTATTTAGATGAATATTGTCGATGCTTAAACTGTACATAATAATTATAAGTCCTGTTTCATATGGGAGTAGGTATGTACATATAAAAAAACATCTAATACAGTGTATACTATAAATGCTGCTAACTTTCCAGCAGCTACATGGATATAGGTGTAACGAGCGCTTAAGGAGGTTGACTACCTTTACTTACAGTCACTACTAAAATTTGTGCAGAATTTCAAAAATGTATAAAAAAAATTCATGCAAAGTTTCGACAACTCTGGGTGCTTATAAAATGAGAAATTGATGAAACAAATTTTGTAAATTTTAGATGCATTCCTATGGGAGATAGTCAAAAGCGACTGTCATAGTAAAAAATTTTAATACAATTAACAGTCAGATTTGAAAAAAACTATAGTCAACATTAAATAAATATCTACCTAACAACTATGTAAAACAATCTCGTCAATTAGGTGCATGTAAAAATAGTACATTACGATACTAGTGCGCGAGGAAGGCGATTGACGCACGCGTATCAGTTCGCACACGAGCGCTAGCGAGTGCTATGCGAAGACACGCGTGTGTCAATTACCTAACCTCTCGCACGTGTGGTGTATACAACTTTTTGACACATCATGCGCGGGGAACGAGATTATGAGCCATCTAATGTGGGTCTGCAAAGATCTCGACGTACACACGCATTCCCACGAGTGAGGAGTACGAGTTGTGAGTCGGGTATGTAAATCAAGGTCCTTAGAGCCATAGTAGATGGCTCATCATTGAGGTCCCCGCACACGATGTGTCAATTTTTCATTGTCACGTCCACTTTGTTAATCACGTCATCAAAAGCCAAAATGACTAATTATTTTATTAGTATGTTGTATTATGTGGTAACAAAGTAACATTTTTTAACACATAACTAGTATGAATTTTACGTTTCGTCTATGTTTGGTATCAAATTAAATACTTAATGGCATAAAATGCTCTTTTGGACTCACAGTTACATATTGAACGACTAGCAGCCCCCCGTCTCGGCTTCGCCCGAGACTTACTAAACGGAACACCGTAGTGTGTTGACATGTAATGTGAAACGTTTTCAGTTACAAATTTTACATTTATTCCTGATACTTCTCAGAACAAAAATCTTCTTACTAAAAACATATTTGTTCGCAATCCATATAGTTTATTTGATTAAATAATAAGCTGTATAAATTAAAAAAAATATAATTATGCTGAAAAGTCTCGTGCGTTCCTTATGCCATAAAATAATCGATGGCCATAAGAAGCCGTTGGATATAAGGAGCGGTTGATTATCAGTTTCTCCCGTGTAATTTTCGAAAAGGGCTATTATTTAAAGATGTAAAGATTTTAAACTCCCAAAAACATATTAAAAAAAATATTTTTTCTCTTATCTCACAACTTTATTACCAGAGCAACAAAGTCCTGGAGCTTAATCTCTACATTTTTTTTGCCACAAAAATACAAATACATTTTATTCTTATTTAAAAACCTGAATTTAGATCTTTAAAGATTTAAGAGATTACTGTGAGGGTAAAATGAAAAGCTGATCTCTCACGTAATGGATTCTTTATTTGTCGATTTTGAGGCTGCTGTTCCAATCTTGATAAATTTTCTGCGTCAGTTTCTTGATGCCTAAAATTGTATTCATTAGATACATTTAAAGTTTTCCTTTCGATTCACCCTCTTGCGACTTTTGTGACCCCTAAAGGCTATTTTCTGTCAATTTTGTTAAGTTCTAATATATTTGTTGGCAAGGTAGTTCGACGTCCGATTGCCCTAAAAAAGACCGATGAGTTTTTTAAGTAAACTCTTTCTTGACTAAAGTTTACAGCAAATGTGACTACCTGGATACCTCAGGGTGATCTTCTCTGGCCTGCTGTTGAAGACCCAGACTGATCGGGAGAAAAATTACAAAGTCTGAAGCATTGGGGCTAGTTGCAGTGCTCTTTCCCAACGTCTCCTGGCATAACGTCGAAGACGTTGGTGTCTAAAGCACCTTTTTTTTGCAGACTCAGTTGTTTTGATGATCTAAGGTGGAGAGATTAGTAGAGATTGGTTCGTGATGCTTGCCCGTTGGAGACTCTCGTTGGTTCAAGTTTTTTTTTCCTTCATAGCTGTTAGGTATGCCCAGCGCAGACCTTGGAGAGGATCGGTGATTCCTGGTTACATGCTTAGAATCAAGGGGGTAATATAGGGTCGTCGGTCACCGGGGTTCCCAGCCTTGCGACGAACAACTCTGTTCGTGACGTCTGCTAGTGAATGACTGACTTGGTTTAATATAGTGGCCAGCTTTACGTAGTCTTTTAGTCGACAAATAATGTTTCCGGAAATGGTAGTAAGAATGTATTTGTTGGCACGGAAGTTTAAACTTGGGGGGGCCCTTAAAACAATCGATGAGATTGAAGGTTAATTAATGAACGTAAATACTTATGTTGGCCCTGAAAAACGCCAGTGATGAAATTTATAGTTATTCCTTATTATTATGCTTGATAATGGAGAGCCAGCTGTGGGTAGCTTGACTCTTACCCTCGGAGTCTCTGTGTACGGAGACCGTACATGAGGGAGATACGCCGCTGATAAAAATATATCTCGTCTTTAGGTCGTTGCCCGGAATGCCCGGATAACCACCGCTCATCGTTAGTTGGGAAAGTGAGCCTGGAGAATACCTTCTCTGTAGGTATGCCGTTGGAACGACCACGAAGAAGTTGGCAGTTGTGGCTGCCCGTACTCTTAAGGGCTGTCTACCCTGGCCTATATATGTAGTAAATAATTTTCTGACGGCACCAGCCCAGATTGTGGTACGGCCCCATAACTCTGAAGTTTCGGAGCAGGATGTGATCTGGCTAGACACGTCGCCTGGTATTCCGCCGGAGACGTTATCGGTTCGAATAAATTTGTCATTAGTGGCACTCATCAATTCTGAAGGTTCCAGGTGAAAGTGAAGACCGAGATCTCTTCCCCTTCGGAGAAGAGCGTCATCGGTACCCGGGGTACCAAGCTGTACGACTCCAGCTACATCCTCAATGCAGCTCGATGAACTGCCAATCGACGATTGCAGAAAAACTGCGATCCGGCGTATTATAACCACACTTATTTAATTCTGTTGCAGGTAGCTTCGATTTTGTATCGACGCCACCTAGCGGATCCTACTGAACTAAAGTGAAAAGCTGGCATATTTTTGCAAAACTTTGAGCTTATTTATTGCTATTGTTATTAAATTTTTCAAGATAAAAACCATACTAAAACCATCTAGGAAGTGTCAAGAATCGGTATACAAAATTTCAGCAAAATCGGTTCAGCAGTTTTTACGGTTAGCGATTACAACGGTTTTAGCGACTTTGCTTTATATATTAGTAAGATAGTAAGATTTTCTTTTTCGGTCTTAAATTATTGTATAATATAAACATCTATAACATTTATATTACAATCATCTCATAAATTACATGTTCTAGTTTTAATTTTTGTTTCTGTGTTTATTTTTTCAAAGCCTTAATGCATCACTATCGTTTACGTATGTATTCCCAAAAGACCATTTTTGGCTAATTGTTATTTATTATATACATAAACAATTTATTGATAAGTATGATACAAATCTCAGTTTTATCTTATTCAAATAATGCAGCTGTTATTACTATGGATGACTCATATAACAAAATTGAATACAAAATGAAAAAATATCTTTAAAACTTTTGAAAATTACTGTGATAGTGTACCATTAAATAAAAATATAAGAATCACAGAGAAGAAATTAAATAAAGTTAACTGTAACAAATATTGAGGCTTAATCTTTGACTATAATCTCAAATAGAATCAAAGTTTGAAATCATTTATTACTTGTCGCTAGTATGAAAGCTTGAAAAAATGTATGTAATTATTTAATAAACAATTTCAATTTTGATGAATGTAGTAAAATATGATCGTTGAAAATTCAATCTATCAAAATGTTACATTTTTTTTGAAAGAAAAAAAAAAACTTTAAGATTAAGTAGGTATACATCAGGTTGAGTGGACATAGCGGATAATATAAGGTGTTTTGATATTTTTAAAACTAAAGTACATTTCAATAATTCCTTAGGGATGTGCATCCATAGTATTCATAGTATTCATTTGTGGTGTTCTTAAAAATTTATTGCCAAAATTTTAAGTTTTCAGAAACTAAATGGTTTAACTTAAAGTCACATAATACTCTTAAAATCTGATTTACAATTTTTTAGTAAGCAAAAAAAAGTAAAATCCATAAAAAATTTTCCGATACTACTTGAAAGCTTAGCACTTCAACTACTTTTTTTTATTAATGCTTTAAAATTACTTAAAATGTGGCTGTGCATAATTAAAAACGTGTCATTAGAAAGTCCAAATAAGTGGACACCCAAGGTACTAAAATAAATTTAGATGATTCGAGACACAAAAAATTTGTAAGATAACTCGGGATAGCGTCAAAAACGGTTTTAAACAAATTGTCGTTTAAAACAAAAAATTTTTATTTATTCTACAAGACAGTTAATATGCAGTATAATGTAACATATTAATATATAAAACAACAAAAAACTGTATGAGTTGAAGTAACGAACTAACAAAAAACAAAATTTTTTTTGTGGCGTTCAAATCATACGTGTTCCTCATTACTATACAAGTTGAATTGCTTCAGCTTTCTAATGCTTTTACTTTCTAATGATACTAAAATTAGAGATGTTACAATTATTAAAGTTTAGTAGGATTGTCGATCCAAATTATCTAAAATACAGAGAATTTAAATCATAACCTCAAATTTTTCGTGCACGATTATCGTCGATCTGTAATATAAAAACAATTTAAAAGTTGTAACATAAAACTAAAAAATTGAATCTCAGATTTTTTGACCGCATATCATTATAACTTGGATTTAGAATGTAACAATACTGAATGTAAGTGAGGATACAAGCTATCCGTTTCAAACAACCATCATCAGTTTGTAGGCTAAAATAAGCTCCATCTCTTATTGTTTTATCTGTATAAAGTTAATTTATTTGTTAATAACTACTGTAATGGCAATATGAAATCGGTTATATGTAATTGAGATAAAAATGAAGCATTTGTCCAAAATTGCTTAAGTGATGTCCCGAATTGCCTCAATATAAATTCAATGTGTCCCTTTATAGCTGAATTAGACATAAGTTTAAGAATTTGATTTTTAAACTCTTACAAAAAAAAATCAGTAATTTTTTTTTATTGATAGAAAAAAATATTTGCCAATGGTTTAAAACGATTATAAGTAGGTACTATTGTAACATAGTTTTTGAAAAACCGGGGATGATAATTTCGCACTATCAAAAGTGTCCCAATACACCCGAATTTACCTTAAGGTGATTCTTTCATGAAATGATTATGAACAAAATAAGGTGAAACCTTGAGGAATAATTTATTAAGTTACAATACACTACCTCTCAAATATTCAGAGTAGGCTGACGAATATAAACGCAAGAAAATGATGAATGAAAATTAAATTCTAAACATGTTCTTTTATGGCAACTTAGCATTCCTTTACTGAAAGTTGTAGCCTAGTTATTTATTTACTGAAGATAATTAAGCAAAAACTAACACAATAAAGCTTACACAACACTAAACATACTGCTATCTTGAAATATGTATGTTCATGGACTTAATCAAAAGATATTAAAACAAACACAGGTATGTATTTTCGTATCCTATGCGTAGAAAGCACAGGCAAGCATCAACTTCTGATATTTTGACGTTAAGCGTAAATTTTACGTAATTACTCCTACGAACTTTTATATCGGACATCATGATCGTTTTAAATTTAAGCAGTATTAATAACTATCAACTTGATAGTCGCACCTTTGACTCGGGAGTCATGAAATTACCACCTTGAGGTACGGCATGGAAAACGAGCTACTAGAAAACTCGTCGTATTTCGATTATTTTGCACAGATGTCTGTGAGTTCATCAGTTGGCCACTGTGGACTTACGATGATTTTAGTTTAAGACTTATTGTTGCCGTTTTTAATAGAGAATATAAAATATGTTGATGTCTCTCCCCCCCCCTCTGTGTGTGTGTGTGTGTGTGTATTTGTAGGCCACATTGGACGGTTTCTTGACGCCAAAATCTCATGCTAGCCTGCACAGTAGGCAGGTGGCGTTAATTAAGTTATCATGTAAAGCGGGTTGTTATCATTCTAATATAGAGAATATATTTTAAGGGTATACCCTCAAAAAATCCTTTGGTGTATGAAATGGAAAATAAATACACAAATATATAAGAAGTTAGTGTGACATTTATGCTAAACAGCTTAAATTTATTTTCTCTTCGCACCGGGCACAATTACCTCAGTTTACTCCTTCAGCATGAGGCTTAGGATAACAATTATCTGCCTTTGTATCATAATATACTACTCTAAGTTACTTTTATTAAAATGGCTATTTTTTTAAATTACTTATAAATTAATTTATTTGGATTTTGCAGAAAGAAAACATATATGGCAATATGTTGAGTTTACTAATGTATTGGCTCGGGACTACAAAAGAACCCACCATTAGCGTAGCAGATATAATACCACTTGCACCGGATTACAGAAACGCCAGTTTCATCGAGATCCACACCACGGATCAGCAAAGTTCCGTTAAGCAGAATGAATCTGAGTGTTTCGTTGGATATGGTACCGTGACTCGTGTGCTTAAAACCCACGTTATTATCGAGAACCGTTACATGTGCGAAACAGAATACATCGGACCAGCACGCCTTGAAAGAGGTGACAAAGTAAGATACGTAGCTTATAAGACCAAGATAGGTGAAAAGCTGAGGATACGCAAAATTATTGACAAGATCAAGCCCTCCAGACAGCAGCAATGCATTCCAGTTGATAAAACATACCCTATTTTTAAAAAAAGTGACAATCTGCTGATTACAGAATTGAATAACTGTAAAGTAAACCCAACTGAAAAGCACATAAGGCAAATACGCGAGGGGGTAGAAATTGGTAAAGTGGATAAAAGAATCGGCAGGGATGTTTATCTTCATGATGGTACCATCATCAATTTAGACAGAAGTACTTCAAATTTTGTTCCTGCCATTGGAGACTGGTTGAAAATAAAATGCTCAGTGAAAGTCAACGAAGGCATTCCTAATTTAAAAAATAAGATATTAAAAGTTGAGTCAATCCAACCCGTCAAATTTATTACCAAGCTAGGGAAAGTCACGGAATATAATGAAGTTACAGAGTATGGAATAGTAGATGAATCAATTTTTTTTTATAAATGTGCTTGTGTAGATGGTTTTCGGCCATACAGGGGAGACAGAGTTATTGTACAAAGTATACAAAATGATCAAATACCAAAGATGAAATGGAGGGCCCTTTCTGTAAGTCCACTAAAAGATGTAAGTATTTTTAACAGCATATAATGATGAAGAGAATCAATCATTAATAATAATACTCCCAAACTTTTTTTTGAACAGGTATCAAGTAAATATGGTCTTGCAACTGTAAAACAAGAAACTTTGTTACCTCTCGGACAAAATAACGATTTATTGGAAGATAAGCGGAATATAGAAATAACAAAAGATATTAAAATAAATTTAAATGTTGATGAAGAACAAGTTATAAAAATTAAGGTAAAGAACAACGGCAATTTTATTCAGAAGATTCGGAAACGTCCCTTTTCAGTAAAAAAAGTATCACAAATAAGTCTCATAGCACCAGAGACTGAGGATCCTATTTTATTAAATCCAGAAGAAGAAATAACATATGCATTCAAGTGCACAGCTAGATTTGTTGGGCTATCTCAAGAAGTAGTGATATTTACGTTTAAGGACTTTAAAATTGGGCGAATTTTTGAAATAAAAATTAATAACATTAATTTTTCTGACCCAACTCAAGAAAAAAAAAAAGATGACTCCTGCATAAATGAAAGACAATCAAAATCTATAATCCCAAAACCATACAGAGAAGGCACTTATATCAGAGGTGTTAAGCCATTTAAGCCACCTAAATTTGTTCTTGTAAGAAATTGTAGATATGAAATACCACATATCCTCTGGTCAACTGTAGATTTAATCATTCAAGAAAAGAAAAACCGTATAGAATCAGAACTTGCTTTACAAAAGGTAGTGCCTCACCTAAAGGAAACTTTAAATTTCGAAAATTACGAGCTACGTTTTCAACATTTATTGTACTTGGAAGAAATTGCAGATATACTTAGTATGCAGAAGTTTGAAATAAACTGTGCTGTGATGAAAAAAAATGGAAAATTCTTAACGTTAACAGTGCCTGGTCTTGCTGAGAAACGACCATCCCTCATAGTTGGAGATCGGATTGTAGTAACCTACAATTGGGAAAAAGGTATTTAATTAACTTAAATTCGAATTTTTAAAATAACTAAGAATGGAGATGTGGATAGAGTTTTTATGGTATCTTTAGTTTAAATGTGTGAACTAAAATTTTTCAAATGTATATACCTACAATCCTACTTAACATAAATTTTCACCGTGAAATACTAAACACATGCATGATGGTTGTGTTAATTCAAGAATTTTATTTTAAAAAATTGATTTTTGCGAGACTAAAGCTTCTCTATTCTTATCTTATTAGTTGACCCGAACAGTACGAGAAACTCTACACACTTAATATCTTGGATGTAGGTATAATTTAAAGTATAATAGAAAGTTTTATTGATACGCAGTGCTTTGTTACTGCCGTAAAATTATCACGAGGATGCAACGTCCAAAAGCAAAGGTATCGACTCTTTGTCTAGAGTATCACCCCCAGGACGCACTGCCCAAAAGATACTCATCTCATATCACTAAGACTATTTGTGAATAAGGTAATCTAGGAAATATAAAATAGCCTCATCACTGCCCACTTTGCGTAAATATAGTTTAATGTAAGAAACAGTGATTATAACTGTAAGGAAATTTTTACGTACGTTGTAATAAAGAGACCTTATGCAGTAATACATCGGACTTGAGCATAATATAAGGTAAAGAGTGACTAGTCTTTTTTTTCTAAATATTTACTTTTTCTGTAACGATAAATTCAGGAAATTATTTCTTCAAGACAATGTCTTTCAATTTTATTATTTCTATTTTCATATGTTCTTGATTTTTACTTTTTGATAAGAAGTTCCGTAAAGACTAATCTTTTTAGCCTTGAAAAATCTACTTTAAGGTTTTGTACACATATGGTCTTCAAGGAGGTTAGCTATGTAGTATATTTAATTAATTAGTAATTTTTGGAAAGATTTTAGTATTTTTTTAAAAGCAAACTTTTCCCTTCAAGGGAGCTCTAGATAGCACGATAATGAGGAACATATGGACGTATGGCCGTATGGTAAAAGCTAAATCCAGAGGGTGCTAGGGCAGAGATTAGTAGGGAGATTGCTGACTGCCATGCTACGGAGTGTGCCCACTTTTTTCCAGTGGTTCGAGCGCCCCGCCGCAGCCAAGCGGCCGAACCAGGCGCACATTTTTTTTTTTTATTTGCGAAGCACAGTAGAGGTATGAGAAGACTGGATTTGCGTGGAAATGTCCATATAGGCGCACATTTTGGAGACGCGTGGAAGGGGTATACCGAATGTGCGCCTCCGAGAAGAGGAGTGGAAATGTCGGCTATATAGCTGTATATATCTGAACGCACAGCCAAAGCAAAAGCGACGATACGAGTTTTTCTTTTTTGAGAGTCTTTTGACTCTGCAACCGAGTACTATGTATATATTTAACTGACTTGCTCTCGCTCTGGCTTCAATGTTATCTATAAATCTTATTTAATTAAATCGTGGAACTAAATGCTCATTAATTATATACACAGAATTTTGATTTCAATACATTATTTTTTAACTCTCCCGTACTCTTAACATTCCCAAATCCATTTATGCTTTCAAAAAATTAACCACTAATTTATTAATTTCACACATCCTAACTGCTGTAAACTGTAGGACAAGCTCCGGAGTATATCCATGAGCACATGTGACCTTACCTTCCGTCCTTCGGATAGCTAAGATGGTGAAGGCTTATGCCCCTTCATAGATTGTTTTGCACTTAAGGGTTCAAATCCACTTCATGGTAGATATTTTTTTTTTTTTTTTTTTTTATTCAATGTATCATTTTGTCTTCATTTCTTTTATTTATGTTTCGTTAAAAATATATATTTATATATATGTAGTCAACATTTTTTTTTGGATAAATCAAAACAAATTAAATTGATATTGTTACTTTGATACAAGGCAATTCTATAATTTTATAATACTAAAATAACTTTTAAGGATTTTAACATAATTTGTGTATTCTAAAACTCCTAAGAAATTGTGAACATCCTATTTACGACAAAAAAAAGCCGCTCGTTTACTGCTATTTACTTAATGTTGAAATTTTAATCAGTAAATAAATTTGATGAACACAATAAAAAATAGTTTTGTTAATATTTTAAAATTTTTTGCAAATCTTTAATAAGGTGTGCTACTTTTACTTATTTTTAGACAGCCAGAAGAACAATAATGAATGAAACAGTTCGATGAATAAGTAATGAAACTTATTCGGCAAGATTCTGAGACTAAACATTTTTTATAATACCGCAGTATTTTGGTAAAAACAAAAAAAATGAATTACCTTCAAGGGTGATGATTGTAATAAACATATTTTTAAGCTGTAGATTATAAAGGAAGTTTAATCATTTATATTGAATGCAGGAAAAGTATCGTAATACTTTTAACAATGATACCATCGGGTGAGTGCAAGAAAGAGTCTTTTTAGAGTAAAAGTCAAGAAAGAGCTTTTTTAAATTTTCGGGCAGAATAAAGTCCTCTTAAACTTAAAGAAAAAGCCTTTTTATACAGAGGTACACTCGCACTTAGGTGTCGGCGTCGATTGGTATAGTTAAGCCCAACGAAACGTCGCTCAAGATTATTGTTCGACATTTTTGAGTTCTTATTTGCTCCTCACCCAGCTCTCGGTTGGTCTCGTACCCCTGTACGAATCCACACATTTATTCTATACTGGAGAGCAAAACGAGGAGTTCAACAAAAAGATATCAATGCCTTTTTCACTAATTTGTTTACTTCTATTTTAAGGTAGTAATGTATATATTTTTATAGATCAATTATATATATACACACATATATGTAGTACCAACTTAAAATCGGAGAAATAAAAATTAAAGGCTCTTTCTTATATTCAGTTTGAAAAGGCTCTTTTACGCCTATTACTCTGAGAAAACTCTTTATTATGCTAACGTGGTAAATTATTTAGAATCAGGAATTGTGAGAACTAAAAAAATTTTTTAACTACAAATTTCTATATTAGTAAAAACTGAGTCTGGGTCTATTTCTGCTAGCAAAAACTTCGATTAAGTTACGGGGGATGTTGTGATATTTCATTGTGTAAAAAATTTCTGAAAAAATTTGTATAGGTATGTTTCATTATCATAAATAACATATTAAAATTTTAAAGAGCCTAGATACACCATTTTTGAGGAATAAAATTGCGAAGTTGGCCACTTATACACATGCTTTTAGAAGGACTTGTCGGAAAATGCACGTTTTTACTCATAACTTTTGAAATTTTCTTAAGAATCTTTTAAAAAATTAAATTGTTAGGGTTTATTGTAGTTGAAATAAGTATACTAAAATTGGGGAAGCTTATCTTCACCGTTTTTAAAATATAACAGTTTAGAGTCCAGTTACAACGTTACTAGAATACCTGCATAGTGGTACAGTCCGAGGCGAAAGTTAGGTTAATTTGTTGTTTTAACGTTTGTGTTTACTTTCCTGGGAATTTTTCTGTTCCATACACCTAATTTTTAAATTATTTACCTGTTTTGTTAAGAATAATCACAACAAAGACATTTCTAACACTAAAATTCAATTTTGAAATTGACTGTACCACGACGACCTCCTCAAAATAGTATCAACATATACATTTGTAGTGCAAAATCTTTAAAGAATCTACAGTTTTCTGAAAAATCGACCAATTATTTATTCTAGTTTTCCATTTTATTCTTAAAATCGTGAAGTATTCAAACTATTATTGTTTACTGTATTCAAGTGCATACTTCTTTATGATAAATTAATTCAGCTATGATTCTCAAAAATTAATATGTAGAGCTATGAAAAAGGCATTTTAAAGATTTTAACGTTAAGCTACTCGTCGTGAAAGTTTCGCGAACTTTTTAATAAAAGCAACCTATGTCACATGGTTGAAGATACCAACAATGCGGTTGTTACTATGACTACAAAAAAAAAAAAAAATTAGCTGCCTTGCGTTGTGTGGCAAGAGGTGTTTTTTGATGGTTTATCTTATCAACTACAAACAATCGAATAAATTTATGCGAATCATTGTGTGTTGCATACGATGTAAAATTAATTGATCGATTGCGATGGTTAACAGAGCAATTTCAATTGTGAAATTTTAATATTTTGTAAATTTATTCATCTATAAAAATATATATAGTGCCACCTTCTAAACAGAGGAAAAAAAATTTTTGTTAACAGTATATGATTTACGCACTGTCAAAAATTTTGGTAACTGTTTCTGAAAAATTACATTAACAATTAATTACAGGTAAAAAGATTAATTGTTTACACAGAATACAAATTTTTTTTTTAAACCATACTCTGAGATAGTATCATAAGATTATAGAATTGCCTTGTATCAAAGTAACAATATCAATTTAATTTGTTTTAATTTATCCGAAAAAAAATGTTGACTACATATATATAAATATATATTTTTAACGAAACATAAATAAAAGAAATGAAGACAAAATGATACATTGAATAAAAAAAAAAAAAAAAAAAAAATATCTACCATAAAGTGGATTTGAACCCTTAAGTGCAAAACAATCTATGAAGGGGCATAAGCCTTCACCATCTTAGCTATCCGAAGGACGGAAGGTGACTCTTTTGAAGTTATATATGTTCATGGATATACTCCGGAGCTTGTCCTACAGTTTACAGCAGTTAGGATGTGTGAAATTAACAAATTAGTGGTTAATTTTTTGAAAGCATAAATGGATTTGGGAATGTTAAGAGTACGGGAGAGTTAAAAAATAATGTATTGAAATCAAAATTTTGTGTATATAATTAATGAGCATTTAGTTCTACGATTTAATTAAATAAGATTTATAGATAACATTGAAGCCAGAGCGAGAGCAAGTCAGTTAAATATATACATAGTACTCGGTTGCAGAGTCAAAAGACTCTCAAAAAAGAAAAACTCGTATCGTCGCTTTTGCTTTGGCTGTGCGTTCAGATATATACAGCTACATAGCCGACATTTCCACTCCTCTCCTCGTAGGCGCACATTTGGTATACCCCTTTCACGCGTCTCCAAAATGTGCGCCTATATGGACATTTCCACGCGAATCCACTCTTCTCATACCCCTACTGTGCTTCGCAAATAAAAAAAAAATGTGCGCCTGGTTCGGCCGCTTGGCCGCGGCGGGGCGCTCGAACCACTGGAAAAAAGTGGGCACACTACGTAGCATGGCAGTCAGCAATTTTCCAACTAGTCTGGCCAGGGCCACTTGATCCTGATTTATGGATGCACTAGTGTATCTGTGAGTGTGTGTTATTTTGTGTAGGGTGATACTGTCGATGAACTTGATGATCCACGTTATCGATGAATATACACAGATACACTAATCCATTAATAAATAAGGACTGAGTGGCTCTGGCACCCTCTGAGCTAAGCTTTCACCATACATCCGTCATTATCATGGGTCGGGACATGTACCACGATTTTATATGTTTTTAACCTTGCTAATCATGGTAGATTTTACCTGTCATTTTTGTTTTATAAGCGCACAAAACCAATTGGACACATTGTTGCCTTGCAGGAAGACAAATTTTCCCGATGTTAGGTTTTTGTACATATTCACAATTCCGGCACAAGCACTCGTGGCGCTCACAACATTGTTAGAACTTTTGTGTTTATTGAAAATATCATGAGGTAAAAGTACCAGTACGTGAACACTTCCTAAAATTGTACCAGTAGATTGAACAGCTTGAATAAACTATTTTCAATTTAAGTGGATAAAAAAAAATGTTTCTGATATCCTTTGATCGTTCTTTAGATAAAACAAAATTTATATTTTAATAAGTCTTTATACTCAACGAGAAAAAAATTATTTATTCGTGCAACTTGTATGAGCTAGCTTGTGAGACTATTCAGGTACTGGTACTATTAGGTTTTACCTATGCCCAGTACTCGAACACATAAAAACGATTGAAATCACTGTTAATCAATAATAATAGTATGTCAAGCCAGTCGTTATAGTTTTCATAATATGTTATTAATGAAATTAGAAAGAAATTTTTTGATTGGGTTATTTGCAATATATGATAAAAATAGAAATCAGTAGAAGGCAGCTAACAGAATCTCTCTCCCATTTAATTAACATGGGATGTTCGAGTACTCGGTATCGGTACCAATACCTGAACACGCTGTTCATCTACTAGGTCATTGATAAAGAAACTTTAAAGTTAAGTTATTAATTGTATACGCAACCTAGAAAAAACTTTTTTGTTTTCTTTTGATAGAAAAAAAATATGAACTTACTGGCGCAATGACTGTTTTGTTGTTATGCAATTCAGAAATTCGATAAAAAATGAGAAAACAAAGAGTTTATGAAAAAAGTGTTCACATACTGGTACTTTTACCTTACGTTTTCTCGATGGTGATTCCTAATGCTGCGGTGTTTCCTTGGTGTTCTTTCTCTTGGCTAGCTTTCCCATGTCTACGACCATCAGGTATAATCTCAAAGTCCCTCTTTAAAAGTGTTTCGTGTAAATTCCTTAAAAATGAAATAAATTTCTCAAATTCTAAGGTGAGATCTCATCTGAGAAAGCACCTGAGATCTCACCTAAGAATTTGAGAAATTTATTTCATTTTTTTTAAACAGACACCCACCTGAAAAAAGGATGACGGAATTATATGTGGAATTACTTCTGTAATAACTTCAGGAAAGCCATGTATTATAACATATGGTTTTACATATAGCATTACATACGGGGTTTTGGCTAAATTTTGTATTAAAAGTATAGTTTGATGAACTCAAGAAATATATTCATTTTATTGAACTAGTTATGCTAAACGCACATTTCGTAATTTATTTGTTATTGTGAATATGTATTATTTTACTTTCATACTATAAATACTTTTTTTTTTTAACTTTTTAAAGTAACAATTTTGTTGGCTTGTTTTGTTGGTTTCATCTTCATGAACTAGTAAGTCTTTAACAATCATATTTTATAACCTTTGAAGTGATGCCTAGATGTATGTTATTAAATTAATAAACAATTTAAACAAATTTTATGATAAAAATGTACTTAACCCATATAAGAAATATTTTAACAACCCAAAATAAAACTTTATATTATGTAATTTCATCCAAAATTAACTTTAATGAAACAATCGTTTGTTGATGCTTTTATTAGGAAAAACAAGGAAAGAAGTACTACTCAAGATTATTATTAACATAGTAAACTTATTGTTTTTTAAATATTAAGTACTATAATTTAACCCAACTTATCATTTAAAAGATCTACCAAACAAACCACGTGAGCTGTGTTAACCAATCTTGCAACGGATAAAAAGGCTTTAATCACATGATTATAAATTTTCAAGTCAGCATGATCCCGAGTATAAAGATGTTAAGGGAAATGGATGATTAGATCCAGACTTGATCCATTATATTAATCAAGCCCTGGATCCATTATGTTCGCAGTTTTGGATCCATAATGGGTCTATTTTAGCTAAAGTACTGGATGATGAGATCTCATGATACGTACACATACACAACATATACTGGCTAACTGGCTGCCTTACAAATGATATATATATATATATATATATATATATATATATCATATTCTTGCTTGCACAATTAATGTATGAAGCTATGACTTAAGTTGTAAATTAACCATTGAAAATGTCACCCCATTAGCGCACTACAGTTGACACTGTTCATGTTAAGTATAGTCGGACAGTCTAAACAATAAAAATCCTGTGATTGTAAATAAAAGTAATAAGGTTATATTACCTGGAAAGTTTAGTAAAAATAGCAAAAACCAAGCTGTCTGTATGTATTTAATGATTGAAGTTTTGGAGTGAACAAAATTAACTATTTGTTTAACCAGGATTTACTGTCTATGACAAATTAAATTGCTACTGAAAATAACATTGACAAGTCGATAAACGAAAGCTAGTTTTGTTCTATTACAGATGTTCTTATTTACTTTTAAATATGTAAAAAGTAAAATAATTTAATATTTATTTGTTTACATTAATTCGTTCAATAAGTTCTATTTTCACATACTGTTTCAAATTACAATCATTGTCAATTAGTTATTTTATGACATAATTTCTACAGTATAAATGACAATACTTTTTTTCACAATAAATAACACGCTGAATAATACAGCATCTGGATCAAGGCTTAATCCATTTTTTATCAATTATCTGTAAGTCCAGCTGCCTAGATCTATTATTGATCCAAAACTGCGAACACAATTGATCCAGCCTTCATCCATTTAATGTATCCAGGCTGGATCCAAAGCTACAGTAGATGGATCCAGACTGGATCCAAACTGTAGGTTCATTTCTACTCGGGGACAAGTCATATATAATATGGCTCATCAATAATATGGCTTCGTCCTGTAACAGTTAAAATTTTAAAGTAAGGTACGAAAACAGTGTCAGGCTATACAATAGAAAAGCTACAAAATGTGTATATGAGGACAACTTGATGACTAAAAGCTTATCTTCGTAGTTTACCATGTTATGTTTTTCCAGCACTCATTATGTTTGCATGAATTTGTTGACTCTCTTCTCATTTACAAGTTTAACAATTTGAGTATAGTTAATACTTTATGAACGTGTAAAATCTATACAAAAGTTCATTATTTTTATCTTTTTTCGTATTTTCTTGTCGTAATGTTTGTAATATGACTTTTTTTCAGATGCCAAAAACTATGAAAGTTACATTCACAAAATCATAAATACAGACGTGTACTTAAAGTTCAATCCTATTTTTCATGAGTCTTACAAAAGTGAAGAGTGCACGGTAAGATTTGCAACCTCCTCCACAGTGATACACCGACGCCAAGCAGCCATCAGTATGGTGGTACCCAATCTCGGCCCAGATGTACTTTTTCCTACAAGAGTGGTGCAGAAAGAACCGCAGATAAATTTCGTAGAAGAGGAAGGTGGAGGAATAGAACAAGTAACACCATTAAGGATGATGAATAATGAAGACCATGGGATACTAAAAAAGTTGATCCATTGGTTCAACAAAAAGTTAAACACTTACCAGAAAGAAGCCGTTAAAAATATTCTGAAAGGTCTAGCACGACCTTTGCCTTACGTAATATTTGGGCCTCCTGGAACTGGAAAAACAATAACTATGGTAGAAACCATTCTACAAGTATATCTAAATATTAGAGATAGTCGAATCATCATTGCTACACCTTCGAATAGCTCAGCCAATCTTATTGCGGAAAAGTTATTGGATTCGAAGGCACTTTTAAATAATGATTTGGTGAGTATTTCTGAGTTTTAATCCTGTAGTTTATCTCATCATAACTTTCTTGGTAATTCACATTTTTAATGTTAATCATACGAAATTCACGTAAAAAATTTTTGTTCGTAGACGTTATGACAAGCATTGACAACAAACCTTAAAAAAAATGTGGTGGTTATAATTGTGATATTAATGGTTATATTAATATATTAGTATAGAAAGGAGCTTTAGATTAGCGCTAGTATCGCGCCGATATAGGTGTCTAAGGCCGACGTCACTCGTCAGCCTCACTGAGGGTCCATACGACGTCGGCTCAGCGCAATAAAAAGCTTTTTCCAGAGCAATGACAAGAGAGAGCTTTTGCAAACTTAATGCAAGAAAGAGCCTTTTCAAACTTTTGAGTAAGCAAGAGCCTTTTCCAACTTAATGGCAAGAAAGAGCCTTTTCAAAATTAATTTTTTTTCACTTGATTTTAAGTTAGTAATACATTTTATATAGATAAACAAATGGCCTTTAACATATTACGCATATTATTGACCGTTGTGCGCTGTGTGCGTAAAGCGAGTCTTCAATTTTAAGTAAACAATTATTGTAAAGCAAATAATCTTTTTGCAGTTTAAGCAGTTTAATTTGTTTTCGACACCGTTTTGGCTTTTTTATACTTCTACTAAAACGATAATATTTTGTAGTTTAATTTAAATTTCAATAAAAAAATTTTTTTAAACAAACATTAAAACTAAAATTTTCTGAGAAATGACTCACTCGTTTAATAGTTTTATAAGTAGTAATTTATTATTTAACTAATATGTTGTGTATTCAAAATTTTAACGAACAATTCAGAATAAAAATATTACTTACTCATGTACTTATGAAAATTTTAAAATAAATACTCGTGAATATCTCAATAGATATCTTCAAAGTAAGTCACGGAATTACTACATGCGGCAGCGTAGGGGGCTCATGAAATTTTTTTTTATATTACAATCACGGAGAAGTTACAAGAATTTTACGTGATTTTGCGGGGCAGTCATAGAGTGCTGCAAAACGATATATACAACATCATTGAACTTTATTTTACTTACTTTTCAAACGTACAGAAATATTCAATAAAACAGCAAAAAGTTTGTTTTTTTGAAAATTGCAAACGCACTTCTATAGACGTCCAAAATTTTCCTTTTTTAGATTAGAATCTATTTTGACTCAATGATAACATTTTTAGTTTTTGGACAGTTCATAAAAAAGTAGAAAAAACTAGAGCACCTGAGTTCGCTTATGAATTTTTTAGATTATATTTGTGTCAATTATAAAATACTAGCTATTTAAATCTTACTCTATTTTTTTACGATGGTTACGTCCTTGTCTTACTGTAAAATCTAATAATCTTAATGAAAAACATCAATATACATACTACGAAACGATTTTCTCCATTTAGACTATTACATTATGAAAACACAGCCGAGTACGTGTATGATATGGGAAAATATATGTTTGACATTCAACAAAGGAAATTTAACTCCTTATCCTTGATATTACACATAAGCAAAGTTATCAATTTAGTCACTAGATGCTACGCGCTTTCCTTACGTCCAGTGCATACGAAATACATACCTTATTTGTTTTGCATACAGTTTGGGCTTACATACGGTTGTACGAGTAGGGACCTTAGAGATATAATACGTAGAGTGGGGAGGGGTGATGTGATCTTGTTCCAGTTGTGCAGGGAAAGAAAAGAAGACAACAGTTGTCTTGACATTAGATTCTTTCAAGGCTTAGCTCGGAGGACCTCTGAGGCATCTAAAACTATGTAGCTCCATGTGTATTGAAATATCTATATTTTGGCCTCCGAGCGACGCTGAGCTAAGCCTCGAACGAATCTAATCTCTCTCTCTCTCTCTCTCTCTCTGCTTTTTAATGATTCAAGATCAGAGAAGACCCTATGCTTTCTCTACTACATGGTAAAAATACTTGAAATTAAAATCGTCACTCACTGATTAACTAAAAACTGTACAAAGCTGTTAAATAATATCTATAAAAAAAACTACCTTTAAAAAAAAGTATAAAGTTATGCAAGTTTAAGGTTATTGTCTCTGAAGGTATTTATGATCAATTATAAAAAATTAATTGCAAATATAAAACACAATTAATTATAATATTAATTTAAAAAAATTATAACACCTATAAGGCAAGAACGAATTCTGTTTTTTCAATTTAAATACAGAAATTTTTAATATCATCTTAGGCATGAGAAAGCAGTGAAATCTAAAATTAATAGACAAATTTCAAGATAAATCAAATTAAAATATTTCAGTATACATCAAAATAACTATCACATAATTTATTTTTTATTAAAAAAACTTTCTTCACGAAAAAAAACTAAAAAGATTAAAGACAGCAAAAAAAATTTTTTAAGTAAATTGTATTTTTCGTTTTTAAACAAAATGATGAAATGCGAAAAACATTTTTTGCACGTATATTTTATAACTTTCTAAGACCAAAAACCATATTATTTGTATACATTCTGTATACTAATAATACGGTTTTTGGTCTTAGGAAGTAATGAAATCAACAAAAAAATTCAAGTTTTTCTTTTGTAATTAGTAGTAATTGAATTGAATATAATACGATTATAAAAAATTTATTTCCGAGATAAAAAATAATTGATTATAATATAAATTTAAAAAATTATAAATTCCATAAATCGAGAATGAATTTAGTTTTTTTAATTGCAATACAGATATTTTTAATAGCATCTTTGGCATTAGAAAGCAGTGAAATCCAAAATTAATAGACAAATTTGAAGATAAATCAAATTCAAATATTTCAGAATATAACAAAATAATTTATTTTATAAAAAAAAAATTTCTTCACGAATAACTGAACAGATTAAAGAAAGCAAAACATTTTTTACGTATATTGTAAGGTAAAAGCACCAGTACGTGAACACTTTTTCCATAAAGTCTTTGTTTTCTCATTTTTATTGAATTTCTGATTTGCATAACAACAAAACAGTCATTGCGCCAGTAAGTTTATATTTTTTCCTTTAAAAAAAAAAACAAAAAAGTTTTTCTAGGTCATGTGTACAATTAATAAATTAATTTTAAAGTTTTTTTACCAATGACCCAGTAGATGAACAGCGTGTTCAGGTATTGGTATCGATACGTATTTTTGACCGAGTACTTGAACATCCCATGTTAATTAAATGGGAGAGAGGTTATGTTAGCTGTCTTCTACTAATTTTTATTTTTATTATGTATTGCAAATAACCAAATCGAAAAATTTCTTTCTAATTTCATTGGTAACATATTATGAAAACTATAACGACTGGCTTGACATACTATTATTATTGATTAACAGTGATTTCAATCGTTTTTGTGTGTTCAAGTACTGGGCATAGGTAAAACCTAATGGTACCAGTACCTGAACAGTCTCACAAGCCACCTCATACAAGTTGCACGAATAAATAATTTTTTTATCGTTGAGTATAAAGACTTACTGAAATACAAATTTTGTTTTATCTACAGAACGATCAAAGGATATCAGAAACATTTTTTTTTTCATCCACTTAAATTGAAAATTGTTTTTTCAAGCTGTTCAATCTACTGGTGCAATTTTAGGAAGTGTTCACGTACTGGTGCTTTTACCTTATTTTTCGTTTTTAAATGAAATGATGAAATGCGAAAATTTTTTTTGCAAATATACATTCCGTATACTAATAATACAGTTTTTGGTCTTGGGAAGTAATTAAATCAACAAAAAAATTCAAGTTTTTCTTTTGTAACTAGTAGTAATTTAATTGAATATAATCAACCACTGGAATAACACGGTTATATCTAACATTACGCGTGAAGGATATTATATTGAATAATATAGTACGTATTACATAACTTGCCGGGACTGATTTTCGAGTTCTAGATGTTACATATTAACAGTAATAGATAATTCTTTGTATAACAATTAATTATTAATTAGTTTATTAATTTTATAAAGTACCTTTAAGTGTGCATTTAGTATAAATTCGTTTATTAATAATTTTTTTACTAAATCATGATAATTTAAAAAGAAATTTTAAATAACATTTGAATGGTGCTTATAAGTTAATCAATGATTCGTAAAATAAATGGGCAAAAAAAAAGTCCGTACCCTGGTAGAAATCGACCATTTTTCAAAATTTATATAATGTTTTTTCTAACCTTTTTCTAGAATTTTACAGCTATTTTGTCAAAATATAAAATTCTGGAAAAAAGCTAGATAAAACGTTTTATAAATGCTCACAAAATGGTCCATTGTCTACCAGGGTACAAATTGAATTTTTATTTTTCGATTTGTTTTTTTACAAAGAATTTTTTCTTCTGTACATTCAACGAAACGCAAGCTTGAGGAGCAAATTGAAATAACTTATTATAACATTTAAATAAAATATTTTTTCTTGGTTGGTGATTAACTATTGACTTTATAATCAACTAATTAGAAATATACAAAAACATTGTTTTATACATTCTGTTATCCGTAAAAACTTGGTATTGATTGTTCATCAAAAAACTCAAAAATCAGTCCCGGCAAGTTATGTAATACGTACTATATTATTCAATATAATATCCTTCACGAGTAATGTTAGATATAACCGTGTTATTCCAGTGGTTGATTATATTCAATTAAATTACTACTAGTTACAAAAGAAAAACTTGAATTTTTTTGTTGATTTCATTACTTCCCAAGACCAAAAACTGTATTATTAGTATACGGAATGTATGTATAAAAAAAAATTTTTCGCATTTCATCATTTCATTTAAAAACGAAAAATACAATGTACGTAAAAAATGTTTTGCTTTCTTTAATCTGTTCAGTTATTCGTGAAGAAATTTTTTTTATTATAAAATAAATTATTTTGTTACAATCTGAAATATTTGAATTTGATTTATCTTCAAATTTGTCAATTAATTTTGGATTTCACTGCTTTCTAATGCCAAAGATGCTATTAAAAATATCTGTATTGCAATTGAAAAAACTAAATTCATTCTCGATTTATGGGATTTATAATTTTTTAAATATATATTATAATCAATTATTTTTTATCTCGGAAATAAATTTTTTATGATTGTATTATATTTAATTAAATTACTACTAATTACAAAAGAAAAACTTGAATTTTTTTGTTGATTTCATTACTTCCTAAGACCAAAAACCGTATTATGAGTATACAGAATGTATACAAATAATATGGTTTTTGGTCTTAGAAAGTTATAAAATATACGTGCAAAAAATGTTTCTCGCATTTCATCATTTTGTTTAAAAACGAAAAATACAATTTACTTAAAAAATTTTTTTTGCTGTCTTTAATCTTTTTAGTTTTTTTTCGTGAAGAAAGTTTTTTTAATAAAAAATAAATTATGTGATAGTTATTTTGTTGTATACTGAAATATTTTAATTTAATTTATCTTCAAATTTGTCTATTAATTTTAGATTTCACTGCTTTCTCATGCCTAAGATGATACTAAAAATTTTTATATTTAAATTGAAAAAACAGAATTCGTTCTTGCCATATAGGTGTTATAATTTTGTTTAATTAATATTATAATTATTTATGTTTTATATTTGCAATTAATTTTTTATAATTAATTATAAATACTTTCAGAGACAATACCCTCAAACTTGCATAACTTTATACTTTTTTTTAAAGGTAGTTTTTTTTATAGATTTCATTACTTTTCTGATAAAAATTCATTTCTTAGAAGTTCTCAGGGGATTGGTTGTATGATCAAAATTCTTCTTACCCAAAAATTACTTATTTTAATTGAATATGACTACCTTCAGAGACAATAACCTCAAACTTGCATAACTCTATACTTTTTTTTTAAAGGTAGTTTTTTTATAGATTTCATAATTTTTCTGATAAAAAATTCATTTCTTAGAATTTCTTAACGGATTTGTTGAATAATTAAAATTTATTATTTTTTCTAAAAATTAATTAAAATGTTTGATTAAGAATACCTTCAGAGACAATAACCTCAAACTTGCAGAACTTTATACTTATTTTTAAAGACATTTTTTTTATAGATAAACATGTACGCCCCGTTATTCAGTAACTAATAGTTTATAACTCACTTTTATATCGCTGTGTAATCGTTCTTTGTTAACACACATTTGCCGCCACTTTGTAAAAAAGTGATTGGAAAAGAAAATTGCTACTGCTACCCTTGGTATATATAAAGTATGGTTTCAAAATATAGGTATTGTACATTGGATTTGCGTGTCTAAAAATATTACGTCAATGCACTAGCTGAAAACTTTTCTTAAACAGTATGACTAGGTATATTGGCCTCAGCATCATACATTGTTTGTTTGCTTGTCTTGTTTTCTGTGCATGAAATACTTCGGAGTTGTTTTTTTTTACTTTTTCTACAAATTCATTATACAACATTTACACCATCTAGTTTACTTGCATTCATATCACATTCTCACCCGTTTTGCTCTCACCTTCTTTCTTTTATTAGCTCAAAAAGTTTATTTCAACGTCAAAGAACATTTGGAACGATTGTCAATGATGAGAGATTACTTATTCCTCAAGGAATTAGGAATCTCATATTTACAATATGTAGTGTATAATATACATAAAGCACATAACAACACTCAAGCATCAAATTTTGTAATTATCATTTTTATATATGTATATATAAAAAGAAATATAATGTCCGAAACAGTCCGCGTTTTATATAACTGCACATTGACTTTATGTATATTATTTATAATGCCATTCACAAACTACGCATTCAAAGTTCAATTATACGACTTGAACCTTATATTTATTTTAGTAAAGATTCGACAGGCTTTTACGCATAACTATTTCTTTTTGCGTCTATTACACCCAGCATAATAATAGTCTTAATTTTTTTCTTTTTTCTTTTCTTTTTTTAGTAGGTTAAATTTACTACAGAGGCGAGAGCAAGGTGTTCGTCTTGAATTATAAAATACAATTTCAATTCACGTATATTCAAATTCAACTCTTATAAAGAATAAATCTCTATATACTTTCATGTTACAATGGTCAGTTAAAATTTAAAAAAAAGTTCAATTCATTATTATATCAATTTCACAGTACTCTGTCCTTGGGTTTACATACATTTTACAACTTTAGGAATTTTTCTCAAGTATAAAAATTCGCTAGATAATCATCTCAAATTTATGTGCAACGGTGTCAATATTTATAAAGTTAAGTACTCGCGTTAATATTATGCTGCCCACCTCTGCTTGTGACAACATATCAAACCGATCATCACTATCGATTTGCACAAAAATTTGTCTTACATGTCACATGAGTTCATTGAAGATTCCTTCGATCATTTTGGTTCTGCACTAATCTGAAAACTTTAAAGCATGATGGTATCTCAGTAAAAGAGATATTTTTTATGGATTGGGAATATTAAAGGAATACGAAAGTTAACGAATACGAAAAATTTTATAATAGATATTTTAATGCATAAAATTATTTTACAATTCGCACAATAAATAATTAACATTGAAATTTTTTATAAAAGTCAATGGAAAATGTTAAAACTAATGTTACTATTATACATATATGTTTATGACCTAAAGAAATTTTTCAATCAATAATTCATTAATAATAAATCCTTTAGGCCACGTAATACACCTTATACATCAAATATATACATATACGATGGTCTAGTGTAGGAGAAATTGTAAAATAAAATTCGACGCATAAAATCATAACTTTCATATCCCTTTGAAAAAGAATATTTGTTAAATTTTTGTTTTACTACCATCTTTTATCAACTAATTCGTACATAGCATAGATAACATTACACTATCAAAACAATAAATAATTATTTTCGTGTAAAATCACGTAAGTGCTATACATTATTTCATATGAAACCTCCAGCTCCAGGGGTGTATTAAGATATCTACAATTTACAAATTTACGAATTTCAAGTAATACGAATTTAACCTTACAAAGTGGTCATGCTAAAACAATTTATAAATCGTTAAAAGAGTCAGTGCGATCATGATAACAATAAATAACTTGAATAAAAATTAAAAAAAAAAACAAAAGCTACTTTTAAAAATTTTAAGTCATTCGCTGTCACGTATTGTAAGGCCCCTGCAGATGGAAGACAAAAATGAGGAAATTTTCTCTGGATTTAATATACCCGAAATACATTGCCTTATTTAAAAAAAAAACGTTATCCTGACACATAACCTCACTGTCCGTGCCACACACTAAAAAACCACATGGTTTCGTAAGTGAGTGATCTACACGCCTTTCAAGTATATCAAAAAAAAAAAATTTGTTTTATAGTAACAAACGGTTAATTATTACTTACGTTATTATAAAAGCAATCAGCATTCGATTAGAGAAGAACTGGAAAAGCACGTGCACAGGCGTAGTAGATCTTGCAAGATCCTTCAGATTCTGACACCGGCGTCGATATGACTCGTTCGTAACGACCACATGAATTTCGCAACGTACTGCGCGTCCACAGCCTACTGTGACTAGGGCATCAAGAAATGCTACTACAGCGCCACTGTATGTGTTTAACAATGACCAGGGAATCAAGAAAATTTATCAATGTGATGCTTATCATTGAAATTATTGTATATTTTTCTGAGATGAGATGAGATGAGATCTGATGTATTGATTGTTTCAGTACCTTGAATTTATTATTATCATCATATACACACCCACATATATACATATATATATATATGTATATATAATAATATAAATAAAGTAAATACTCTTATCGCGACTAACTTCACATCGAACTGAACACTAGCTCGATATATACTACTAAAGCTCGTCCGCGGCTAACTTAAGAGTCGGAACTTTTTGCTCTGAACGTAAAAATTCTTGAAATGAAATCAGCACTTTTCAAGAACGTATATATGATAAAACAATTAAAAAAGCTTTTCTGGTTGGGATTTTTTTTTCAAATCACAGTTTAGCATCAGAAAAGCCGAATAACATCACACTACTACATATATGATGATGTTAAATAATTTTTTTACCATTTCGAAAATTCAAAATGCGAATTTGAGCGTATATAGTGTCGCGGTAGCCATGCACCGTCTGCTACTCAAACTTGCATGTGGCGCTACCGCGCCACTTGATACTGTTTCTTGAGCCCAGAAATTTCTTATTCAATCCCCAGACGTAGGGAAATGATAGAGACTCAATGTAGTATATATACAGTGCTCTTCGCAGCAGTCAGTCAGCTCACAGCTAAATGTAAAGAAAAATGATCATTTCACACGTACTAGGTGGGCACGAGAAGTTTTACTCTGTACATTGATGTCAAAAATTTTTTTACCTACCTTTAGGTGTTTCCAGCGCCCTCGATAGAAAAAATAGCATTCACCGCACAACTGACCTCCAATCGAGAATATCCTACGGTCCCTTGGACCCTGCTTCACAGGTCTCTCGAGCCGCAAAATAGCCTCGGTGATGATGGCGCTTGTATGACAAATACTACTATTCTACTTTCGTACCTTTTTTTGTATGAAGAGCATTTTTCTTTCACGAATCGTTGTCAAAAATTGGCAAATAATATTTATAGGGATTGAAAAAAGTTAACTTTATAATAAAAATAATGTCTTCACATAATCTCAAAATTGAAAAGAACATACTTGAAAGCTTCGCTGACCATTTAACCCTATGTACCTCAATGTGACATTGATTACAAACTTTTAACTTTGTTGTTTTACGAACAAAATTAAAATTCAATGAAATTTCAGGTACGCCTTGTGGCTTACTACTACCTGGAAAATGACAGGATACCCGCGCGACTGATACCTTACTGTATGACTGCGGACATTGCTGAAGAGGGTACCCGATCTGGTCATACTTATGAAGCAAACCAAAAAGGCTGTCAAAAAAATATGTCGCTACAAACTCTCTGTCGACACCGAATAATTGTTGGAACCTGCTCAGCTTTTGGGTCCTTGTACAATATAGGCTGTAAGCCAGGATACTTCACTCACATATTTGTTGACGAGGCCGGGCAAGCTAGTGAGCCAGAGATCATGATCCCTCTTAGTTTAGCGCACAAAAATTCGAGCCAAGTGGTGTTAGCTGGCGATCCGAAACAACTGGGACCAGTCAATCAAAGTTGGCTAGCTGGTTACTTCGGCCTTAATAACAGTTTTTTGGTAAGATTGCTACAGCAGTTCCCATATCAGAAGGATCCCGAAGGTTTCGAAACTGGATATGACCCACGACTGATAACTAAATTACTAATGAACTATAGAAGTTTACCGGATTTACTCTCCTTGCCAAATGAATTGTTTTATGAGTCTGAGTTAATAGCACAGGTACTGCATAAGTATTTGCACGTGAAAATGATAAACTTTTAACGACAAGTAGAATTTCATTATTTACAATATTTAAATAAATTTTTCAGGTACATCCTGTTGACAGCGACGAAGCCGAATTATTACATGGATTGGTTGATCTAGTGCCAAAAAGAATCGGAGATCCGCCATCCATTGTTTTCCATTGCGCAAAAGGACAAAATATGCAAGATAAAGAAAGTACAAGCTGGTACAACGTAGAAGAAGCTATACAGATTCACATGTACCTCCTAATGCTCTATAATAATGGGCTAAAATCTAGTGATATTGGAATCATTACACCGTATTCCAAACAAGTATGATTTTTATTATAATGACAAGTTTAATTCTTCGAGTGCTAATAACTATACTTATTTATTTTAACTTAAAATTTATATAGGTGTACTTTATAAAAAATCGTCTAATCCAACATGAAATAGATTTACCCAAGGTTGGAACTGTTGAAGAATTTCAAGGACAAGAAAGGAAAGTAGTTTTGCTATCAACAGTAAGAACTTTAGAAGAAAAGGTTAAAACCGACGTAAGACATTCTCTTGGTTTTGTAGCCGCACGGGAAAGATTAAATGTTGCCATAACACGTGCTAGAGTTTTACTTATTATTATTGGCCATCTTGAGTTATTGGAACAAGATTATTACTGGCGAAGCGTTATAACGCACTGCAAAGCCCGGAATTCAGTGACTGGTCACAACTTTAAATGAAACTTGACACTTTAAAACTATTAACTGTTACAAATAATCTTTCTTTATGAAGTTATGAAAAAAATTTTTGTATACAATGTTACGAAAAAATCATGCAAATCAGAAACAGATTTGTACTAGATTTTTAACTTTTAAAATAGCAATCTAGTAACATTTTACAATGGATTTTTAGTGGAAAACCATTCATAATATTTTTTTATACAAAAATTTTTAAAAATTGATTTTATACATTTTTTTACAAATTTTTATTGTTTTATTTTTTATTGTTACAGTAAAGTATTTCGAAAATGTAATTTCACTGCGATTTTTTAGAAATAAAATTAATAAACATAGAGAACCAGGATGTCTTTTACTTCCCTAACAAATAAAAAATTTCTCACTGAACTTTCTCTTGGGATACAATATCTACCCTAGTGTTGCAGTCAAATTAAAACCAACAAAAATTTCGTTCACTATTGTACAAAATAAAGCTCCCATAAAAATTTTATTGGTTTTTATATTCCATTAATGTGGTACATTTAATTTATAAGAACTTATGAAAAGGAGCTGACAATTTTTTTATTTTTTTCTATAAACGGTTTTTGAAATTTTATTTTCCAAGTCATCTCTAGAAAATATCTAAGTGGAACCCCACGTGAGCTCCTACGTATCACCCCACGTGGGTTTTGACGTGGGAACCTACAAAAATTGTTTGTTACCTCAAAAAAATGATTACATGGAAAATATACATTCTATCTTGTAAGACAAATAGTTTCGAAGGAAGACTTATATGGTATCTGATTGGCTATAAATAAACACGTGACCTTTATTCAAACAAAACTCGCGAACTTGAAAAATTAATACTTAATGAATCAAGACTATACAATAATTATTCTTTGGTACAAGTGGAATAAAAAATGGTGATCCAATTAATGCTTATTCATGTAGTTGTTCACGCCAATCGTGAACTTTTAATTTTTCTTTCTTAATTTTCTAATGTTCCTTGGCATAAAACGTAATAGTTAGATTTCCTAGAATTGTAATATCTGTAACTTTGCTTTATTATCTAAAATTATCCCTTATCAATATCGCAACTTTCACCTTATATTCATACATACTTTACTTTGGGAACTTATATTGTCTAATCTTATCTCCTTATTGTACTGGGACTCTTAACGTTCAATCCAGTATAAATGTTAGCCAATATAATGTAAATAATTTTGATACTGATAAGGACTATTTGTGTGTATTTGTATGTAGTTAAATTTGTTTATTCTTTCCGCTATTTCTGTTGTAAATTCAGACATGTCTCAACTAGCACGCTCTGAGCTTCGCTAACCGCTATTGTAACACATGCATACGCAATTAAAATAAACGCTATTTCTAAACGGTTAAGAATAATCAAAGTTTTATTGATCCTCGGTGATTCCCGAACTATTCGAATTAAAAGATCCCCACGGTCGGCAAGTACTTTAGCTTGACCGTAACAATGATTTTTAAGTGAAGTAATCTTCAAGTATGACTGGTGGTAATAATATCCCTACGTAATAGGTTACATGTGATTTTTAAACGAAAAAGCAGATAAAAGCAAACATAATTAATTCGTTCGATACAGTCTGTCAGAGTGGCAGCGAAGCGGGGTCCGAGATATGGGAAGCTCACGGCATTACCGACAGAACGTAATATAGTTAATTCCTATGACATACATGCATCAATCTTATAAACCTAACCAAAGTTTTTATTTTCATTTTAAAAAATAGTAATTTTTTCTCTAATTAGTATGAGTACTGATAAAAATCACAGGATCATATGAATCTATAGTATTTGGACTATTTGAAGTATCGAAATATTTTTTTATCGATTTTTTAACCATTACTAAGTTATGTTATTTTTAGGTCATACAAATTTTTCCATAACAGCCCACGATAAGTTGTTCATTTTTTATTTTGAAATACCTTAATAACTACATGGCTCAGATCACCCAAAAAAAGTACGTTTTATTTTTATAATACATAGAATGAATCGAAAACTAAATTAGAGCTCTCAACCATTGTCGATGATAAGGTAAATGTACTAATTGACTGAACATGTCCCAATTCACGAAACATGAAACTATATATGCTATTTTACAACTAATATCACCAAAAAATCATTTTTAAGCAATTAATAGTTAATTTTAATATTTTTAAGGACGTTCGGTAGAGATAGCGAGGGGAACCACTTGTGGGGCAAGGGGGAAGTTGCAATGAGGGAAGCCTTGGCATCGCCGCACGGGTCTCCAATGTGTGAGTGTTTATATACACACATCAGGTGGTGTGCACTCTGCAGTGTCTGCACTGTCGCCACTGTCTGCTGCGTCGGTTACGGCAGCGTATCTGTATTCGCTACGTGCACAATTTTGAAGCAGCGCCACCAAGGGAAAAACGAGAACTATTGGTCTGGCACAGCGGAAGGCAATATTCGCGATATGTGCTTGATACCTATAGGAACACAGTACCTCGATAAATACACGAAAGGTTCTGTGTTTATTATATCACGAACTAATACAATGTCTCAAGTGGTACAATCCTATGTGAATAACTAAGGACAAAATTTGTACTACAAGCACTATAAACGCTTGAGTATTACTTCAACACAAGTCCGTGTACTGTGTAATACGAGATATGTTTTATTAGTTTGCAATGTAGTCAATACAGACCTCCTCTGACTAATCAGAGAGCTCCGTTAACCCTATACCGGCGTGTTCACACAGTATGTACACACGTTCATACGATACGCTTAGAAGATCAGGCCCCAGCTAAAAACTCTAAGAAATACACAGTATCCAATGTATTTCATTGCGTTTTTTAATGAACATGCCTGAGTAAAATATGTACATACTACTCATAATTTTATTAAAAATTTAACCCTTAGAATGGTTTTCGATGTACACGGAGGATTATTGTCCTAAATAATCACTGCTCTCACATGCAAGCACTGAAAACTTAGATGAAAATAAAAGAGCATCGTCAATAAGCATGTATGAACAGTAAAGTATGATGTATGACACGTTATTTTTAACGTACACTGATAATAAAAAATTAAGGTGTGTGTGCACGGTTACTTTGCGTGTAAATATATCGTACATCGAAATTCTCGATGTACGACACAGCGTACACCGAGATTTTCGATGTACGACGCAGGATGCATCCAAAATCTCGGTGAAACTTAAGGTGCCATGTAGGATATTTATAAGTTGACACATTACAGGTTATGTGGCTCGTATCATATGGTCGTGAATATCAAACGTTCCTGGTTACACAAACGCATCATTAAAACTTTGTACCTTGCAACTTATTGAAAAGTCAAACAGTTTCTAAAAACTTCCCTTGTATTAATAACTTTATTAACGTATCATTGTATCATGGTATATGGATACAATATCTCAACTTGGGTGACCGCTTCAAAGTACACTGGAAATTTCAGTGAACGCTTCAACGTACATTGGAAAATTCAGTGAATGCAAGAGCGTGCACTGAAAACTTTGGTGTATGTATTGTGACATCGAGTTTAGCAATGTATGCACGCAATATAACCGTTTACATACACCTTAATTTTATGATGCTGCATGCACTTGAAATGTTTGTGTCACACATCGTACTTTTTGGTTTCAACACATTAATTAACGAGGACGCTATTTTAAGAATCGATTTTCATTTAGATAATAATCCTCCGTGTATAAACACATAACTTTCTGATTATAGTAATGCTTAGCAGTCTGCTAGCAGAAGACAAACATATCGTTTAGTTTCACATATTAGCACAGGTATTGCTGCGACCGCTTTTTCAGCTTGTGCACGTAGCGAATATTTGTAATGTATTTGTGCTAAATATGTAAGTATTTGATTTTTATTCGTTATAACAATGTAATAAAAATGAGTGAATAATTAAAAAGACTTGTGACAGATATATGTATATACAATTATATTCATAGCTAATGTAAATAAAATTCTTGAATTTTTATGTGACTTAAAAAGTCTCATTGAAAGTGATATGTTAAATAATTAGGACAGACTCTAGTCCCTGCGATTACTACAAGCATGTGATTTTGTTATTTTGCGTAAAAAATTGTATTGTATAAAAATTAGAAATTAAAAATTTTATTAAGGAAAATAAATATGTGTTATGGGTGGAGCCTATTTACATACACTCACACACATATATAAGCTTATGTTTTATATAGAAATACATAAATATCTACCATAGTATTCAAATATTTACTGTTTTACGTCCTGGAACATTTTGAATTTTCCGCTTCTCGCGACGTTGCTGTTGCATTTTTGTCGAAATATTGTTTAATTTTTTTATTCATAAACCAGAGATTAGTAGGAAGATTGCCAGCGCCTATGGGAGAGAGTGTGTCGCTTATTTTCCACTGTTTTGAGCGCCCCGTCGCGGCAAATCAGCCGAACTATACGCACGTTTCAGCAGCGGAGGAGAAGACCAAATTGTGCGTACGATAGGTACCTAGTAGAGGGGGAAGGAGTATGTGCGTGAACACGGGTATAGCTATATATGTTTTGTATTCTAGCTGCCCTGGCTCTCGGCTCCCGGCTCTCGCTGCTCGCAGTTCTCGCATGCATGCGTATACCTATATCTATTCCTGATGTGATGTTCTCTCAAAAGCGGTTTTGAATGTTGGACAGTTATTATATATGTCCGGTCATATATTACTCATTAAATGTGTATTAAATACTTGTACAGCTAAATACTGAGTTTATCGTGAAGCTCCAGGGTTTAAGTTTAAGTATTAGTTTATTTTTTCTTTATATTGATGATTGTGTTAAAGTTTGACCTACAAGTAGAATTATTAGAGCGAAGTTCTTTATGTCGCGTTACTCGGGGGGCTGGAATTTTAAAACCGACAGATTTTTTTTTTTGGAAACGAAAGTGGTTTTACTTAAAGTCTTTTCCTTTCAAGTTTCCCCCCTTACCCCGTTCCCCTCACCAACAGTTCTCCATACACTTTCCCTCTCCCCACTATATATGTGTATCTGCCAACCGTGCCGTGTTACTCTTCAGCACACCTTTACCCACCATTCCCCCTCACACTCTCAAGCAATTAATTTTTAAACAAGTTTTAATTTTATTTTCCCACAGTAATTTTTCTTTCACTTTGAATTTTTTTCTTTTACAATTCTTTAAAAAAAAAAAAAAAAAAAAAAAAAAAAAAAAAAAAAAAAAACATTTTCCATTAAAGAGATTTGAACCCTCGACTTCCTGTCATGCGAGTCCTGTACCTTACCCACTCTGCTACGAGCGCTGCCGACTACAGAAACTCGGTTTCTTGTACTTATGGTGTGGTTCGCAACTATAACATTCCATTTTTAAATGTATTCACTGATAATACATTCAATTATGTATTTGTTTAATAAATTGTGTATTTTTTTTCTAAATAATACATCTAAAAAAAAAAAAAAAAAAAAAAAAAAAAAAAAAAAAAAAAAAATTTTAATTAGCATAAATATGGTTATGTAGATTAAACATAATAAGGCAAGTTATTCCGCATTACATATTTGTATTTTATGCATTTGATGCCTAAAATATCGACCGATTTTTATTAAACCTGAGGTTTTTTTTGGCATTACAGTAATGCTACTAATTACTGTTATAAATATAATTATTTTATAAACAAACAAATTATTTAAATAAAGGAAATACAAAAGAATGAAAAAAAAGGTAATGAAATTAAATATGAAAAAAAAGGAATGATTTATGAGAAAAAAAGGGAATAAAAAAAAAAGATTAAATATGAAAATAAGAAAGAAATTAAATAAAGGAAATACAAAAAAATGAAAAAAAATGTAACTAAATGAAATATGAAAAAAAATAAAACAAGAAGTAAAGAAAAAAATGAAAAAAAAATGTAATAAAATAAAATAAAAAAAAAAACAAGAAATAAAAAAAAAAATAAAACAAGAAATAAAGAAAAAAATGAAAAAAAAATTTAACAAAATAAAAAAAAAAAAAAAAAAACAAGAGATAAAAAAAAATAAAACAAGAAATAAAGAAAAAAAAAAACAAAAAAAAATAAAAAAAAAAAAACAAACCAGGGGGGATAAATGGGTCATGGAACCCACGGTAAGAACGAAGTTCTTTAAACATGAGATGAGTATGGACACAATTTCTTAGGTAACAAGGGGGTCGCCAGACCCACAGGAAGAACGAAGCTCTGTAAATGTTAGTACTGCATTCATGTTGTTTACTAAAACAAAAACTTGAAAAACGAATAAAAAAAAAAAAAAAAATATTTTACTACTCACGATGGTTGAACTTCGTGAGAACGTCGTGCATAAATACAGTACTCACGAAGTTCAACCATCGTGAGTAGTAAAATATTTTTTTTTTTTTTTTTTATTCGTTTTTCAAGTTTTTGTTTTAGTAAACAACATGAATGCAGTACTAACATTTACAGAGCTTCGTTCTTCCTGTGGGTCTGGCGACCCCCTTGTTACCTAAGAAATTGTGTCCATACTCATCTCATGTTTAAAGAACTTCGTTCTTACCGTGGGTTCCATGACCCATTTATCCCCCCTGGTTTGTTTTTTTTTTTTATTTTTTTTTTGTTTTTTTTTTTCTTTATTTCTTGTTTTATTTATTTTTTTTTGTTTTTTTTTTTTTTTTTTTTTATTTTTCTAAATATTTTCACAATTACTTATTCTTATTAGGAAAGTTACATGTGTTGAAGAATGACATTTGAAGAACAGAAAAGTCATTCTCTATTGAATAAACTTAAAAATCAAAGTGAAGCGTGTGTATATTATTTTGATATTTTTAATGTGCTAAATTTGTATAAATCTATACATACATAAATTATTCAAGTTTTAAAAATGATAATTTTGTAGAGATCAAGTTTCAAGAAGTTACATTAAATATCGGGGCTTACGTTTTTATTACTCAATTTTTTATTTTATACGAGGAAAACTCAGTATTTAGCTGTACAAGTATTTAATACACATTTAATGAGTAATATATGACCGGACATATATAATAACTGTCCAACATTCAAAACCGCTTTTGAGGGAACATCACATCAGGAATAGATAAAGTATACGCATGCATGCGAGAACTGCGAGCTGCGAGAGCCGGGAGCCGAGAGCCGAGGCAGCTAGAATACAAAACATATATAGCTATACCCGTGTACACGCACATATTCCTTCCCCCTCTACTAGGTACCTATCGTACGCACAATTTGGTCTTCTCCTCCGCTGCTGAAACGTGCGTATAGTTCGGCTGATTTGCCGTGACGGAGCGCTCAAAACAGTGGAAAATAAGCGACACACTCTCTCCCATAGGCGCTGGCAATCTTCCTACTAATCTCTGGTTTATAAATAAAAAAATTAAATAATATTTCGACAAAAACGCCACCCACTCACCACCTATGTATGGGGGTGTATTGCCACACCCATCTCTAAACCTTTTTCCTCGCATCCTACCTGAATCCATGGGCACAGTGTGAGTATCTCCGGTGGAACACCTTGCCAGTTAAGCTGACACTCTCTGCACCGATGGTGCATCAGGTCCACTCACCACTGTGTAGCCTTTCCCCAGAGAAGACTCCATTATTCCAGGACATCCACTCCTCGCCGGTTAAGCTGGCGCTCTCTGTCGAAGCATCGGATCCAGGCTAATAAGCATCCCCGGAGAAGCCCCGTGTTTCAGGGGCCACTCCTCGCTGGTAAGGCCGGCGATCCCTGCCCGACGCCTGGCATCGGGTCCGCTAATCCCTACCTATAGCCCTAACACTGTTTCGCATTAACCCAGGCCCGAAAACCTGTGGGGCAAGGAAAAAACCCTGGAATTACTCTGAAGGAAAATTCCACGGAAAAACCCGCCTCGAAACAGCCGGGGTTACATAGGAACTTTTCCCGATGAAAACAGTTTTTGGAAAAATCTGCATTCACCGGGAATCGAACCCACGACCCCTAGAACTGCGTTGTATCAGTAACTAGCACGCTTACCACTAAGCCAATGCCACTCTCATAATAGGGACATATTATATGTTTCAATTTCATCAGAAAAAACAGTCTATTTTGCATAAAAATAATAAAAAAATTATAATAAGTTACTCAAGTTGGAGCGATTTCAGAAAAACCAAAATCACTAGCATTAAAGCATGTCCGCTTTTTTAAAGGCAATAGAGAAAAAAAAATGCGAAAAGTTGTTTCATAATTGGTACTTTTATCTTATGTATCGAACTTCCTTAACGTTCACTTATTTATATTAAGGACATCAAGTGTTTGGGTAGCGTACAATAGTATTGTTTCAAAATTTTGATTAAAGATTACAGTTAAAAGAAGATTAATCAATAAATGGTCGAGACAAACATCCACTACTAAAATGTGCAAATGAAGAAAAATCGAGATCACTCTGTTATTTTTATTACAATTCCTTCATACAAAGTCAAAGAATTTGTATATCTCATAAGTTACAAGACAAAATTTTAAATGATTAAATCTATTTACAATAAATCGTGTAATACAGCTGTGTATCGATGTAATCTGAGCGATAAAATATGAAACTCCAAGTGTTTCTCGAAGTACCCTGAATAACAAGCTGTGCACCTAAGCCTTACTTAACTCAGCTATTTAGGTAGTTAATAATCATACATTAATAATCTATTTTTTAAGTAGTAGTCAAATAAGAAATCATTTAATAAAAATGTTTTATGTAAAAAATTCTTGGAAAGAGTAATTTAATTCATGTTATTAGAAAATTTCTGAGAATTATATGATAAAGTAGTTCAGTAATAGAAAGAAAAAGAAAAAAGCATTGTAGATAAAAATTCTGAAACTGTATTTTTTATGAAAATTTATTTCATTCGTCAAATTTATGAACTATTTGTACAAATTAACATCTGCACACATTCGCATATTCAAAATATCTTTATATGAGCAAGTTTCAGTAGAAATTTAGTGAGAGCATTGTAGGTCACCGTAGCTATGTTGTACCAACTTCGTTTCTATCCAGTACTTTCTAGTATGAGACATATCTAATGTTATTAAGTTTTTTAAAATAAACATTAAAAAATGGTATTTTTCTGAAAAGTTATGATATCCCTATAAAAATAGCTTTCAACAAGATTAAAAGGTTACGTAAGTTTGATGTGTTGAGTTAATATTTTGTAAGAAATTTCTAAAGCCCTTATACACTGACAATGGATAGTATTCTTCCTAATGAATCCATAGCCTTGAGAAGTTCTGAAATCAAAATACAAAAACGGTAGTTTTTTTGGTGCAACGTATACTTAGTTTAACACTCGTATTATAATACTGTTTAGTACTTAAATCAAACTAAGTAATATTTACTTTTTACTGGTACTTAATGCAAACCTCACATCAAATATATTTATGCCTTGCGATGTTAAAAGTATACGAAAATATTAGGGAAAAAGTCAATATTACTTAGTTTGATTTGAGTAGTAAACAGTATTACAGATTATAGTACGAGTGTCAAACTAAGTACATGTTGCACCAAAAAAAAAAACCATCGTTTTTGTATTTTAATTTGAGAACTTTTCAAATCTACAGATTCATTAAGAAGAATACTATCCATTGCCTGTGTATAAAGGCTTAATAATTTCTTACAAAATATAAACTCAACGCATCAAACATACCTAACCTTTTAGTTTTGTTAAAAGCTATTTGTATGGGGATACTATTGTTTTTGGCATATTAAAAAACCATCTTAGGATTAATGTGATTAATCACTTACACAACAATTTGGACCTAATCATCTTGGCTTCCGAACCATCACACCACAGTTGGAATGCGCACATGAGCAATTTGTTTTTCAGAGGTGCGAGCCAAGTATGTAAGATGGGGTCTCGAAGTCGGCAGCCTGTGTTACCAAGCTTCTGAGCCATAAGAACTACAACCTAAACCACCGTGCTACCGTGGCCGCTCATTTTATAGTATTTTATAAGTAAAAGAGCAATGTTCGATGGGGCTCTTGAAGTTAAGGTTGTATAGGACACCCCTTTTACGCTAGAATGCATATTTAAAGGTGGTTCTTCACGATAGTGCCGTATCAAAGCGACACGGGACCCTGTGGTTTTCTAATTTTCGATTAGCGTATTATTTGCAACATAAAATATGTTGTACTGGCACTTGACTATAATATCATTGCATTTACATACAAATAAACGTGCTAATAAAGTAAAAGTAAGAGTTATTAAAAAATTTTTTTTTGACGCAAGGTTCTGAAAATGGCATGTACGCTCCTACTCAAGCAGACGTTGCCGCCGATTTCCGCATGATCGATAACTGATCACGTTTACGATTAAATATCGTATACTATTTCCCTGATTAGCCCATACTTTTGTTATATTATTAGAAAGCTGAAAAGTTCTTCTTTCACTACAAACTTTTTCTATTACGATCTTAAGTCTACTTTACGAGATATTACATGATATCGTAGTATGGAAAAGTAACCTACATAAGTATACATGTTAAAAGTGCATTTTTTGACTGACTTGTTGTCAAAAATTTGCCTGATAAAGGGACTTGAAATTTTAAGAGAAGATGCCTTATAACTTTAATAACAATCCCTCCAAGTTTCTCTGTAAGTTGAAGCAAATGGGTTAGGTGAAGAACCACCTTAAACAAAATTTTTTATCAAGTCTTCTAAATACTTAACGATAACGTTGCTAATAAATTTTAAACATATAGTGTGGCTAAATCAAGAAAAAATTTTGTTTAAACAAATTTCTCAGTTATTTATAACAATATAGCCATTAAAAAAAATCCACTTATCGCTTGTTAACTTACATAATTGACTAGTGGCTCCCCGTTTCGGCTTCGCCCGAGACTCACTAAATGGAACACGGTATAGTGTGTTGACATGTTATATGAATCAACGTTTTCAGTTAAAAATACATCTATTTCTGACACTTCTCAGAACAAAAATCTTCTTATTAAAAACATATTTGTTCAGAATCCACACAGTTTATTTGATCAAGTAAAAAGCTATAAAAAGTGAAAAAAATATAGTTATGCTGAAAAGTACCGTGCATTCATTATGCCATAAAATAGTTGTTAGCCCTAAAAGGTCGTTGATTTGCACTTTCTCCCGTATCGTCTATGAACAGGGCTATTTTTTAAAGCTGTAAAGATTTAAAGCTCACAAAAAATTTATAATTAAAAAAAATTTTTTTCTCTTATCTCACAACTTTATTATCACAGCAACAAAGTCCTGGAGATTATTCTCTACATTTTTTATCGCCACTAAAATACAAATACATATTCTACCTATTTAAAAATCTGGAAGATTCAAGAGATTACTATGAGGGTTAAAATGAAAAGCTGATATCTCACTTAAGAAAATTCTTTGTTTATCGATTTTGATGCTGTTTTAATCTCGATAAATTTTCAGCGTCATTTTCTTGACGCCTCAAATTGTATTCATTAAATGTATTTGAAATTTTCCTTCCAATTCGACTTATAGCGACTTTTGACATAATTAAGGCTTTTGTGAGCCCCAAAGGCTATTTTTTTTTAACTTTAGTAGGTTGTTGTATATTTTTTGGCAAGGTATTTTGACGTTTAATGGCCCTGAAAAGGACCGGTGATCTTCTTAAGTAAACTCTTTCTTGACTGAAGTTTCCAGCAAACGTAATTGCCTCTATACCTCATACTTTGAATTTAGGTGGCCCTTAAAAGAACCGATGAGATTGATGGTTAAGCAGAGAACGTAAATACTTATAATGGCCCTGAAAAGGGCCGGTGGTGAAACTTGTAACTATTCCTTATTATTATTCTTGATCATGAAGGGCCAGCTGCAGGTAGCTTGGCACTTATCCTTTGAGTCTCTGTGTACGGAGACCGTACAGGAAGGGAAGTACGCCGCTGACCAAAGAATATCTCGTCTTCAGGTCGTTCCCCGGATAACCAACCATTCATCGGCAGTCAGGAAAGTGGGCCTGGAGAATACCTTCTCTGTAGATATGCCGTTGGGACAACCACTAAGGAGGCCGGGCTTCCCGTACTCTTCAGGGCTGTCTTCCCTGGCTCGCATTTGAAGTAAAAAATTCTCTGACTGCACCAGGTCAGATGGTTGAACGACTACCGAGCTCTGAAGTGCTGGAGCAGGTTGTACTCTGGCCTACCACGTCTTCTGGTATTCTGCCGGAGACGTTGATATCACCTATTTTTTCGTGGCTTTCGGTTATCTTGGCGATCTGGGGTAAAAATCGATTTATTTCGCTTGCCCATGAAAGAAGAGTGTTATCGGTAGCCGGAATGCCTAGCTTCACGACTAATAACTCTGTTCTTGGTGTACTGCTGATGAATGACTACGATACCCGATTTTGATTTTATTTGAAAAATATCCTTTGTTTTAAATATGCATTCTACAGAGTTTACAAAAATTAATTGCTTACAATTAAATTGAACTTGTCTTATATTATTAGTAATACGTTTTGACACCCGCTTCGTTAATACAGTGCTATTCGATTTATTATTGCTTTTATGCTTTTAGGATATGGTTTTACTATTTTGTTTTGTTTCAACAATTGATTGTTATTGTCGCATTTGTGGAAAAATCAGGTTTGTGATAAAACCACATTATTTATAATATTTTTTAGAGCTCAATAACTAATAATTTGTTTGATTGTTATCACCTACTTGAGAGAGAAAAAGGTGTTTCGTCCCGAGAGCATGCCAGGACTCATCAGTAAGGCTGATGACGTGCTCCCTGCCTTAGACACAGGAGAGGTGTGGGCTTAGACTGACTCGATCGCGCTTATATAGTAATCGTGCGGGAATTTCGCCGCTTGACGGGAGAGAATTATTAGGGGCTTGGCCACCTGGCGAGTAGAGCCTGAAGCGTGAGAGATGTGAGACGCCACATCACTCCCCGCCCAGTCACGACGGAAGGAAGTGACGATATGAAAGTCGAGGGAGAAAGATGTTAAGAAGGCTCGTTGGATCACTGGGTCTTCCATGCTCCGTTCCGAGAGATGCGGGTCATGTTGCCGTGCGTGCACGAGTTGTGCAATGTGCGAAATGTACGTATCGTTGAGAGATTCGAGTGAATTGTGTGGGATTAGCTGCGTTTTGCGTGTACCCAGCATGGAGGATGCGGAGATGCGTGAGAATATCAGAAGGTTGCGTTAAATGTTCGTTGTCGGGGTCACCAATGTAGCGATTGTTATCGCCTACTTGAGAGAGAAAAAGGTGTTTCGTCCCGAGAGCACGCCAGGACTCATCAGTAAGGCTGATGACGTGCTCCCTGCCTTAGACACAGGAGAGGTGTGGGCTTAGACTGACTCGATCGCGCTTATATAGTAATCGTGCGGGAATTTCGCCGCTTGACGGGAGAGAATTATTAGGGGATTGGCCACCTGGTGAGTAGAGCCTGAAGCGCGAGAGATGTGAGACGCCACATATTTACATATTTACATATTTACATATATACTAGAGAGCTAAAATACTAATGTACAGCTTGCGCCTGATCATGTTGTCTTCTTCTTAGTTAGATTTGGTGTGGCAGTTTATATTTTATTTTGAAATGAGTATTATCCTCGTGTATAATTCCAACATTTTTCAAAACATCTAATTTTCTGATTTGATGTTTGTAAAAGTTATGGGTATGCTTATATAATAATTCTCTTAGTGTGGGTATGTTAAGCTTTTTCCTTATTTTGGCGTTAGATTCTCTAAACAATGGATTGCTTATCATTCTCAATGCTTTATTTTGGACTGTTTCAAGTGATTTAATATTAGATTTACATGTGTTACTCCAAATTGGGTATGCATAAAACAATACAGGTCTTATGATCATTTTATATATTATACTTTTGTTGTAGGCGTTTAGGGTACTCTCTTTATTTATTAAATTATACAGCATTGCAATTGAAGCATAGCTTTTGTTTCTTAAGATTCTAGTATTATTGGTAAGTTTATTATCTAGCATTACTCCTAGATATTTGGTCTCGTTTTTGGTATCGATGGGAGTACTGTGCATTTTCAGAGGTATAATTCTATCTTTTTTATTATTTTTCCTACTGAAAATAACTAGTTCAGTCTTGTTAACATTAATTTTAATTTTCCATTTGTGGTAGAATTTTTCAAGTTCTAGAATTTGATTTTGGATGTACCTCAAGGAGTATTTCTTGCGAAAAGATTCAAAAATGATTGCAGTGTCATCTGAAAAAATAGCTATTTTGGTTTTTTCATGCTGAAGAATACTGTTAAGATTGTGTAGAATAAGAACCGGGCCAAAGATCGATCCTTGGGATACTCCAGCAGCTACTATTCTTTGTTTTTTTGATTTCGCATTTTCGAATATTAGTTTAAAGTATCTATTTTTAAGATAGTTGTGTACAATTTTAATTATAATAAAGGTATGTCACATTGAGCCAGTTTGTAGATAAGTCCTTGATGCCAAACTGTATCAAAGGCCTTCTTTATAACAAGCAGTAGCATTGTTGTACACAATTTTTTATTAAAGTTTTTGCTGATAGTATTGCTGATTTTAGCTAGCTGCTGGACAGTGCTTTGTCCTTCCCTTAACCCAAACTGTTCCTCCAGCAGTTGTTTGTTACTTTTTTCTTATTTTTGCAATTTATTGAGTATTATTTTTTCTAGTATTTTGCTGGTGGTTGGTAGTAAACTTATTGGTCTATACTAATATCAAAGGTGGAACGTCCAAACACTTGCTCCACAGTATGATTATGTATTTATGATTGTTTATATATTTTGTTAGTTGCCCTGAGGATGACGTCAGCATGACGTCGAAATATTGGCTTTTATGTTAGCTGTGTAAATAAAGTCATGCTCCAATAACCAATTTTTTATACTGTGTTATTATTGGTCTACAATTTTGTAAAAAGAGTTTATCCTTTCCTGGCTTGGTAAAGGCGAGCACATTGGCTACTTTCCAGTCATTTGGAAAGTAGGATCTCTTTAAGCATGCATTAAACAAATTTGTTAGGAATACGATGGCCTTGAGTGGTAAATTTTTTAATACTATGTTTTGTATGTTGTCGTGGCCAGGTGCTTTTTTTGGTCTGAATTTTGCAATGACTCTTTTGATTTCATTAGTATTGACATACTCAATATCATCATTAGTGATTTGTGATGTTAGTATTGAATAATACTTTCTATTAATTTTTATTTCAGTGTTGTTATCACTAAGGCTATACGTTAGGTGATGTACTTTTTCAAACGTTTCAGCCAGTACTTCAGCTTTGTCTTGGTTTGAGTATACAAGACCCTCTGGGCCATGTAACATTTTTATTTTACTATCTAATTTGTTTGTAAAGTGTTTTGTCATTTTTCAGATTCTATTATCTTTGATCGACAGTTTTGTAAGCTTTTTATTCCAGGAGTCATTGTTGTGTTTTATAAATTTTTTATTTATAATGTTACTTATGCTATTTTTTAATTTTTTTACCCTTGTATCAAGCGTTTTTTGGTGTATCTTTCAAAGTCTGTTTCTATGTTTTATTAGATCTTTAATTTCTTACGTTAGCGGGTTGGGGTTGTGGTTCTTACTGATAAGTGGGATAGTCTTCTATATTGCTTCATGTACGGTACTTATATACTTATGAACTGCGCTGTCAATGTCAAGGCTATTTTCTAGTTTTGAATTTACTTTTAAATTCGAGGATACATACCCTCTGACCTTATTCCAGTTTGCTTCGAGTAATTCAAAAAGGTTTTTTGAGTTGGATTAATAGTATTATTTATTATTAATTTAATGGGAAAGTAATCTAAGCAAAGCTAGTTAAATACCTCTATTGATCTGCAGTTTGGTATATTTTTAATTAGAGCAACATCAATAAATGATGGCTTGTGTTGAGGATTAACAGGGTATCGCGTTGGTTGATCAGGCGCAAGCAGTACATATCCTGTATTTTTGAGGTAGTCGTGTAGCAGCGTTCCGCTTAGAATTGATCCCAAGCAGTCCCACGATGGATGCCAAGAGTTGAGGTCACCGATGATGATGACTTTGTTGTTGATGGCGAACATTTCATTCAGCTTCTTGTTATTTGAATAAAAAAAATGGAATGGCTGGTCAAAAATTTTAATTTATATTTATCAATAGAACTTTCATAGATCTCATGAACCACACACTTTTTGATAATGTATTTTCATCTGAATGGTCTGGGAGATAAAAATAATAAAAAACAGTTTTTTCTCATTGGAGTAAAAAATTGACATTACATAACAAAGTGTTCATTGAAAAGTTGTGGAATTTATGTTAACACTTTTTGCTCTGGCTATTAATTTATCAGTCTTTTGCATAAATTTAGCAGCTTGTTTGTCAATAATTGTACACGCAAAACTCACAAGAACCCTATATAGGTGTTCAAGTCATGAGAATTGAAAGATCATTACATAAAACTTTACTAATTTAGTAATAGAACAAGTTTTTTTTTCAATCTTAAGATAATTTTAGAGAGTAAAGGGGACAAACGGTAAAAATAAAAGATACATGCCGGTTTAGTTTTGCGTCCTTTCTTGGAGGGCACATGCTCGACGAATGGTTTTAAGGGAACTGAAGCATCAGGATGAGGTCTTTTAGGAGCAGACCTTTTGGATTCAAAATTTGATCTGAAATAAAAAATTGATATTAAAGTCTTGTTTATAAGTGTAGTCTACTGAGATCACAACAGTATTTGAATTTGTAAAAAATACGTTTTTTTCCTCTTTGCTGGTGGTTCCGTCCGTTCTTCTTAAAGTTTATCACGCGTTTTTTCCTTCTTTCTCTTTCTCAAAACATTTTTCGTGCCTTCATTTACTGTATCAGATGGAGCCATGGGAAGATTGGAACTTTCACCCACTTGATTAAAAAAGTTTCAACAAATAAGTATTTACTATCATGAAAGAAATTGCAGGGTAAAAGTGAAGTTTACTCCACCCTTCCAGAATATAGTGTTCAATCCATAGAAATACACAGTACACAGCTAACACAGTACATGAAACACCTCGAGGGGTGTGTAAACACAGTATCTATATGATAGACAGTATAGAGGTGAGCTCCACCTTCTCCGCTGGAATTTAAGAGGGGTGTAGTAAACTCTACATTTGCTTAAAAAAAGAAATGCAGGATCAGAATGGCACGCGCGAAATACAACCTGCTTATCCTAACTGCCAGAGATGGAGGTACATCAACGTTTCAAAACTCATGCATTCACTTTGACAAACACTAAACCGACCTAACCAACCCTAAGAGAGCGTAAAAAGCAAAATTCAAAAAAACTATGATATTACTGTTAATGTGACTCATCGTTCCTATATTATAGTTAGTACACATTTTAAATATTTTATCATCAAATTTTTATTGAATTTTACGAGAAGTGTCAATAAACCAATCAATAATAAGTATATCTAGTGCCAAATATAATGCGATTTTTTTCATAAAACTTTGTCGTTCAGTTTTTTGCATACCAAAGCTTGAAAACAAATTCAATAATTTCCCTCAAACTTCTTAATTAACATTTGATTAATTATTTTTCCTGCTCATTTTCTTCCTTGAACTGATCCATTGGGAGTCATCAGGAAAAATAATTAAAAGTTTGGGTAGGTTTTCCAGAAAATTCGACTGTTCATTTACTTTTCTTATTTCTACAGAAACAAATTAATATTCTAGGTAAGTAACCTATCCAAACTTTTCAATTTTTTCCCTGATGTTTTCCAATGGATTTGTTTAAGAAAGTAAATGAGCCTAGAAAATTGAAAATGGGTCGACGCGAAGGTTTCCCTTGGCTTTACTGAAGGAGTATACCTATATGTACAAGCCATTGTTGACGCACGCTGTTTATAGCTTAGATTCCCTTGAATGGACTGTTCGTGATACTAGCCCTGAGTCAATCCTATCTTTACAAACCCTTGACTTAGGCCGCGGTTACGTGCGGCGGAAATAGCCAACGAAACGTCACAGTGGAACCACTCAGCCCACGAAAGTGAGAGAGACATCAGAGTATTAATTCTCCCGCTGTGACGTTTCGGTAGCTATTTCCGCCACATGTAACCGCGGACTTACGTGGGCTTCGTTGTATTTTTGTGGACAATCTATTTAAAGGTGTACAACTATATACATATCGTAAACAATAGCGTGTATTTATAGGTATACTCCTTCAATGAAGCCTAGGTAAACCAAGCCTATACGCGTCCTTCAGAGAAGTTGAGTAACCAGATAAATGGATCAGAAGCTAATTATACGATTAAGGTGGCTCCTCACTATAAATCCCACAAGAAAAGTAAGCATACTGCAACACAGCTTGTTTTTCATTGGCTGTGGAGGTTCTTGACTAAAAATGTATAGGTACCTATAGTCCCTTCAAAAAAAGTTTAGTCACATCTACACCGTTGACCTATATCGTACAATACAGTGACCCGAGCAGACGTATGTATACAAATCTGACAACATAACCCTTGTATGTAAATAATATTAAGCTGACGATAAGTACCTAACAAAAAAGACAATGCCCCCGACAAATCGTCCTGCTCGTCGTACGAGAGGAAAAAAAAAGGACAATTTGCGAAAAAAAAAGTAGTAATAGCCCGAGAGAAGTTGTTAAAAGCTGACGTACAACTTTCTGACCAATTCAAACTACGCGGGCTACCGCTTTTCGGTGTAGCAGACGCCCCACACTTTTCATCTATTCCGTGACTTGCGCAGTTATCTACTATTTTTACAAAATATCCTATAAAACCCATGGTAATGTCCAAGTACCTGAATGTTGTTGGAAAAATTCTGATTTCTTCTATCTGCTACATAGTTTTTTATTAAGAACTACAGTATCTTTGCTGAGATATCATACAATCTGCGCCATCAATTTGACAACCCTCCATAAAAGGCTATGTTACAGAGTCTATTTTCCAGTTAGTTTTTTTCAACAATTTTGGTGGTGACGAGGTCTAAAATTTTGGGAAAAGACTCCTTGCACCTTTAAGAATCATCCTTTAAAATATCATTTAATACTCCAGTGTTTTAATTTAGTGAGGAGCCACCTTAAGTATACCATTTGAGAGAATGATTCTACGCTGTTCTCGACGCGTAGTCTGTAACGATCGTCTTAACGATATAGACTGAGCCTGATGAGGTTGGCGTTAAGACCAACGAAACGTTGCTCAAACTAACACCTGACTTTGGAGTTTTTATTCTCACTCCTAAATTAGCTCTTACTGATCGTGTGCTTATGCACAAAACCTCAAGAAATCATGGAAACAATTGGGAGCAGAACGGCACGTTCAACAAACACCGTAATGAACTATAGAATAGTTTTTTTGTTACTCTAAAATTTCATTCCAAACAATATTTTTAATTTCAAATTTGTTTTCTGATTCAATTTGGATAAAAATTTTTTTTGGGTTTCTACATCTAGACAATGCAACATATAATTGCCCATGAGAAAATAATGGTTTTTTAAGGTATAATCCTAAGGCATCAAAACTTTGACCTTGAGATTTATTAATAGTCCTAGAAAAAGCTAAGGTAAATGGAAATTGTTTTTTGTACAATATAAATGGTAGCGAAGAAGAATTGTTTGTTTGTAGTGTTATTCTTGGAATGAAGACTTCATTTCTTTTTTTTTCACCTGTGATTATTTCATCTTCGATGTTGTATTTAAATAATTTTGTAATTCGTAATCTTGTACCATTGCAAAATCCTTCAGATGTGTTTAAATTTCGTATCAACATAACAATAGCGTTAATTTTCAAATTCAATTTATGTGGAGGAAGACCTTCTTTAATACTATTTAAATACTCTGTAGGGAAATTAATATAAATATTATCGTCTGATTTATCTACTCCTTTGTGAGTTGCTCTATCAATACTATAGTACGTTACTAATATTCCTACCATATTATTTAAATTTTTTTTGTTCAAAAAATGAGTGTTTTCTTTGTGAGATGTTAATATGGCTTTACTTATAAAAGAATCATCATCATTATTAAAAATTTTAAAACATGCATCATTTGTTTTCCATGTCTGAGGAATTATAAAAGTTTTAATTTTGCCTTCTCCTATATCCAGTAGCAATGAAGAAAATTTTTTATCAATCGAACGTATATTATTTTTTAAATAAAAATTATTAAATAAAGGCCAAAAATTGGAAAATTTTATGGTTTCTTGAACAATAGTAATTTTGCTTCCGTTTTTTACTACTGGGAGAATTTGACGAAAGTCTCCACCTAAAATTATTATTTTATTTCCAAAAGGTTTATTTCCACTAGATAAATCTTTTTAAGTCCTATCAGCAATTTCTAACCCTTTTTTTGGTACCATAAAAGCTTGATCCAAAATAATTACTTTTACATTACGTAATTTTTGTTTATCTGGCTCAAACTGGAAGAATGCACCTTCTATAGTGCTTAATTCTAAAGGAAGTCTGAAAGTTCTGTAAGTGGTCATTTCCTTTGGAAGCAAAATAGAAGCAATACCTGTCCAAGCCATTGTAAGAATTTTTTTTCAATTGATATGAAATAATAAATCTATCTTTTGTATAGAAAAGTTTTTCCAGATCCACCAGGACCATCGATGAAAAAAATTTTTTTTTTAATTTTATTATTTCTTGAAAAATTCAACATTCATCATGATTGAGTTGTAAAAACATTTCATAAAATTTATGTTTACAAAATATTCTTTCATCATTGTCAGTATCAATATTTTTTTCATCGTTTCTGTTGGTTCTGGTAAACTGAAATCTTTACAAGACATATTTTCACAATTAAAAATTTCGTTTAAATGTAACAGAGCTTTATTTTGATCATCTTTACAATTTTCAATGAAAAATTTTTTGTATTTGTTCCAAATAATATTACCAAAAAAATTTTCAGACATAATAAACCATGCGAAAAATTTTCGTAGTTGAAAAGGCAGCATAACGTTACACGCTTCTTCAAAAATTATATTGTTTTGAAAATCGTGTTCTACTAATCCCATAGTAATAGCTGATATTAGTAAGGGAAAATAAAAAGTGATGGTTAAAAACTTATGTAATTAATTATGATCAATATACATTTATTACATATATAAATTTTAAGTAACAATTTATATAATTCGGGTATTTTTCCATTCTTCGTAAATCTAATTACAGGGGTTGGTGCGCAGAGCGCGCAGGGGACATATATAGTTGTGAGAGCTTAGAAATATCTATTGACACATACAGGATAGACAGCTCATTTAAAAAAGGGAGCTTTTGGAAGAAATATTAAAGCTCACCAACAAAAAGTCAAGGGCACATCTCTCTGTCTATATAAACTTTACCACTTTTATTTGAAATTAGCAGCTTGTTCTTTATATTTCTTCAAAAACAGACCAGTAATCATACCCCAGCGTAGAAAATTTATTCCCGAGTATTTTCGAAAAATGCCATAGTCTTCCAAATTCTGTGAAATATACTTCAACATATTATTTTTATACTAACAATTAATTTTATCATTTGTTAAGGCCTTGAAAAATATTAATACAAACCTTATTTTAAAAAAAATTACACTAATAACACAATAAAAAGGGGGGTTGGCGCGCGGAGCGCACAGGGGGGCAGAGCCCCACTAGTATAAATATATATATATATACGTCTTCATACACACATTCTTTTCCAAAAAGACTTAAGAGAAACAAATGCATTTTACATATTCATAATTCTTATTAATAACCTTGTTATGTTATTTACAAAAAATTTTTAATTAATTAAATATGCAAGTACAAAAGTTCACGAATTCTAAGACAATTAATTAAATACAGTGCTTTTGAATGAAAAAAAAAAGCTTATAAAAAATACTTGTATAGAAATTTACAGTTTTTACTTTTTAAACATTAATTACATGATTATAATCTGATTCAGAGGTAGTCCAGAAAGCCTAAGAGAGCAAGGGTTGGTTAGGTCAGTTTGGTGTTTGTCAAAGTAAACGCATGAGTTCTGAAAGGTTGATAAACCCCCATCTCTGGCTGTTAGGATAAGCAGGTTATATTTCGCGTGTGCCATTCTGATCCTGCATTTTTTTTTTTAGCAGATGTGGAGTTTACTCTACCCCTCTTAAATTCTAGCGAACAAGGTGAAGCTCGCCCCTATACTGTCTATCATATAGATACTGTGTTCAAACACCCCTCGAGGTGTTTTATGTACTGTGTTAGCTGTGTACTGTGTATTTCTATAGATTAAACACTACATTCTGGAAGGGTAGAGTAAACTTCACTTTTACCCTGCAATTTTTTTCATGATACTAAATACTTATTTGTTGAAACTTTTTGATTCCAGTGGGTCAAAGTTCCAATCTTTCCATGGCTTTATCTAATACAGTAAATGAAGGCATGAAAAAGGTTTTAAGAAAGAGAAAGAGGAAAAAAACACGTGATCAACTCGAAGAAGAACGGAAGGAACCACCAGCAAAGAGGAAAAAAACGTATTTTTTACAAATTCAAATACTGTTGTGACCTCAGTAGACTACACTTATGTACAAGACTTCAATATCAATTTTTTATTTCAGATCAAATTTTGAATTAAAAAGGTCTGCTTCAAAAATACCTCATCCTGATGCTCTAATTCCTTCAAAACCATCCGTCGAGCATGTGCCCTCCAAGAAAGGACGTAAAACTAAACCGGCATGTATCTTTTATTTTTACCGTTTGTCCCCTTTACTCTCTAAAATTATCTTAAGATTGAAAAAAAAACTTGTTCTATTACTAAATTAGTAAAGTTTTATGTAATGATCTTTCAATTCTCATGACTTGAACACCTATATAGGGTTCTTGTGAGTTTTGCGTGTACAATTATTGACAAACAAGCTGCTAAATTTATGCAAAAGACTGATAAATTAATAGCCAGAGCAAAAAGTGTAAACATAAATTCTACAACTTTCGAATAAACACTTTGTTATGTGATGTCAATTTTTCACTCCAATGGGTAAAAACTATTTTTTATTATTCTTATATCCCAGACCATTCAGATGAGAATATGTAATCCAAAAGTGTGTGGTTCATGAGATCTATAAAAGTTCTATTGATATATATAAATTGAAATTTTTGACCAGCCTTTTTCGTTTTTTTTATTCAAACAAATACTGACGAAGATAAGAACCCATCAATGTTTTGAAGTGGGGGTATATGATGTCACCGTTGCTGTGACATTAGAGCAATTGTGACATAATTCGGCTTAACTCTTAAACTTTGATAGGCTGTACCTTTGTTAGTATTGTTTAAATAAATAAAGAGTAAACCACGCATTCAATCGACAGATCTATCGACGAAACGTCAATTCAACTACTATAACGTCTTGGTGCGTAGTTCATTACAAGTACCTGCTCCCAACAGATCTAGTCTGAATTGACTAAACAAAATTGTTTTTAAAATATTTTGAAAAACAGTTTAAAATTATTTTTTTTATATTAGGAAAATTTGTATAAAATGAAATAAAAATTATTTATTTCTTCACAGACTGACACAACGGAGGTTCAAGAGGAATTGCAAAATGAGGCTCTTTCAGCGCAGTCAGACTGTCTGAATCCTAACAGAAAGAAAAGTTTATGAATTGCCAAAAAAGTGGTAAGTATCTTTCGTTGCGACAATGCTCACTTTTTGGCAGCATATATGGGCTTTAATTGCCCTTTGCTTCAAGACTATTAATACAAAAATATTACTTAACATTTTGGATACTAGTATAATATAAAGTCGCAGTACAAACAACCTTAACTCTAAATTTTTTTTTTTTTTTTTTTGCAGAGACGTGGCGCAAAAACTAATAAATCTGCACCTCAAAACCATTGACCGTATCAAAGGGTCAGAGTTCGTTTGTAAGTTATTTCATTAATCTTAGTATTACAAATATTTATAATACTTACTAAAATGCACAAACTAGTAGAAAAATGTTTTTACAAATGCTTTGAAGTACTTTAAAAAATTACAGCAGACCATGATAGGATAGAAAGTTTTCGCTCCTTCACATGTTTTTATTGGCGCAGTCGGTAGAGGGTGAAGTTTTTGATTTTAGTTTTGAATTCTGCAGATGCATGCACAGTTTTGGAAGTATTGCAAAGAAATCGAGTGCCAAACTAAAAAATTTATTTGGTTTATTAATAAATGTAGCAAAAACTGTCGAGAGATGAACCTATATTCAATGCTTTAATAAAAAAAAATTGGGGTTTTTACTATGAAAATAAAGATTCCACTACTTGAATTTATACTTTACTAACCCTAAATTTTAAAAAAGTTAAACAAGAAACAAAATAAGTCTAGATCAATTTTTATCTTGAATTGTATACGGAAATTTACTATGAAAAAACGTGAGTCATTAGTCACAACTACCCCCACTTTGTCTACCGACTGCGCTACATCTGGCCGTGTGAGATTTATGACCCCTTGGAATAATATTATGCACTTGCTTTAAAAAGACTTTTTATTTAATTACCAAGGCTTTTTTTATAATATTATAATACAAAGGTGCGTACACGTTTAACATATGAATTAACATTTGATTACAGCAAACTAATTTGAAGCTTTATGGGTTAAAACCCCAACAACTTTGCATTATCAATGAAGATAAGGTATTAGGAAACATTTATCTAGATTTTATTTAATATTGGTTTTAACTCTGCAGAACCATGGTTTTGGTAGTAATGGGTTTGGAACAACATCTTAAACAAGGGTACGCAGTAATTCGGTAGCTCCAAATTTGAGACATTAAATGTGCTTGATGCAGTATATTAAAATCTGCTGAATCCTATAGCAATTTTGTTTAGACTCCTTATCGGACTAAATTTCAAGAGATTTTAGCTTGAAAATGTACTGTTTAACACCAGCTCATATTAAAGGAGCATTTGAAAATCAGCTGTACAAGCATATTTCGACTCAAAAGAGAGAGCATGCTAATATTTTATAATGTACTTGTTGAAAATGCTGGTGATGGGTTATTGGGTATGAGGTATCTTATATAATTATCCCAAAATTGACCTCTGGAAATTGTCGTCAAATGTCTTGATGCTTTTTAGGCACGACCAATGGATTTTTGTCAAAGCAAAAATTGTAACCATATATAAATCGTCTATTTACGATGTAAAACAAATTTTTGAACCGAATATGAGGGTGGTCCGTCCGAGTACGTCCCATGGTGTTTGTATAGATGCATGTATAACTGTACGTAATCAAGTGTTCCGACTAACTCACGTAATTTTTATCCGATTGAGCTGAAATTTTGTAGATAGCTTTGGGTTCGATATCTCTATGATGATGGTTTGCATTTGGACAGTTTTAATCAGATAAAAAAAATTTGCCATAATTTTTAATGCAGCACTGCAAGAGGAAAAAATCAGTTTTTGCGCCATAACTTTTTTCACATACAGTTTACAAACTCGCGTTCTAAATCAAAGTTGTAGATCTTGATGAAATACAACTTTTTGGGACATACATTTTACTCTAGCATGCAATGCAGATGCTGCATAATGCAGAATAGTTACAGAAACAGCGAAAAAATCGTTTTTCGTCTACTACGTTCGGAAATTAAAATCCTACAATAAAATGTTGAATACCAAAGTTATAGAACCCATTAAAATACATTTCTGTAATATAAGTTTTTCTCTACAGTACCGTCTAAGGGTTCTAAATGACAACTATTGTTTCCAAAAGGCCAATAGATCGTTATACAGCATCCACCTATTTTATAATAACATTTGCAGATAAAATGTTCAATGTGAAAGTTGTAGATCTTATAAAAATACACATTTTTTGTATTTACCTTTTTCATTTACAGCGTTGTCTGGAAGCGCTAAATGGTGAAAACCGTTTTTACAAAAAAACGTTCTAAAGCATTTAATTTTTCTACATGAGACTCGTGGATACAATTTTATATACAAAAGTTGTAGGTTTCACGAAAATAAACATTATTCATAAAGTGTTCTTTTACAGTATCGTCCTAACTGATCAAATAACGAAAATCGTCTTACAATAGCCAAAAATCTATATTTGTAGTGGTGTCAATTTTCTTTTGACACTCACAAACATAATATTAATATGAGTGTTGAACTAATACGATAAAATCAATTTAAATTACACTTTTTGCTTTGTCACCTCGTAGATTGGTCGTGCCTAACATGCAAGAACTAATGTTTTGCATAATAAATTTAACCGCTTGTCTTCTATGTCTATGAACATACAATTATTTTTCATTATTTTTTTAACAAAACAAACGTTAACACAACTATTCTTGAGGCAGCAGACACTAGCAAAATATAGTACTTAAGTGTGTATATGTGTGATGTGTACATAGAGGTATTAGAATCTATATGGATGTGTATTAGTTTATGGCTTCATGTCTGTACGTAGTAAACCAAATTCGAAATAGGTCTACTATATGACTAGAGTAGTAGACAAGGGAGCTACCTTTTTAGAAATCTTAGTGCAAATTTAATACTTGACAGATTAACCGGAATATTGCTTTTTCTAATTATTTTTGTATATAACTCGAGACATAAGCCTCTAAGATGAACATTGATCCCAATTTTTTTTTGCTACCTGTTTAATTTTCTGAAAGTAAGTGCTAGTAATGTATAATTTTTAATACTTAAATCACATTTTTCGTAATAAAAACCTAATTTCCTCATTATTTTTCGGTACATTAAAATGTATTCTCGTTTTCCAACAGTTTTTACCAATTTTTCGATTTACAAATAAAAAATAATCGAATCTAACTAGCACTTTCAAAAAGGCAAACGAGGAACAAAAAAAGTCATGTTTTTATCTTGGAGACTTTTATCTCAACTTGTTTACAAACACATGCTTAAAAAACATTTTTTGTTTTCTTTAACCTTGAGCGTTTTGAATGATTGCTGTGCGCTTAGCAGGAAAAATTGTGTCATCACTTTTATGCGTATCTGAAATGCCTAAAGGATCAGCGAAGCAGGTATGCGCATTCATTGCTAAAACTATTATTTTGGTTACTTTTGCAGTTAATGAATTTTTACCAAAATTCCTCGAGCCAGATTTACTGCTCACCCTTAATTATTTATAGAGTCACAACCAGCCAATTTGGTCGACCGACTGCGCTACGTCTAGACGTATAAGACTTATGACCCCTTACAATGAAAAATTTACACACTTACATCAAAAAGACTTATTTCTGTTGTTGCTTATTTATAAGATTGAGATTTTAACAGATTTTGAATTTAAATGAACCTTTGATGACAGGGTCTAGCATCGGTGAAGAATAAGAAAAATAAGAATGAGGAAATTTAAGAAATAAAAAACACAGTGATAAAAATATTGAAGGAATTGCACAGCAATTGTGAATTTAACTGGAATGACAATCGTATTGTTATGACAGTGAGCGACACTGAATTAGAAAAAAAAAGTGAAGAATTCAAAGTTTCGAACGTATCATCGCTAAAATTGACAAGTCGTATAACCTTGAATTTTGATGAAGTCGTTTATGTATGCATTTATATTTTTATCCTGAACTGTTCAATTTTTTGTTTTTTTATTCTATAATTATTCTTATTTTTATTTTTAGCCAGTGATGGATTTTGTTCAAGAAACACAATCTTATACGATATTTTTATGTCTGCTATGTGAATCACTTTCTACTTTAGTCAAAGGTTTAGATAACTACAACATAGTTATAAACGTAGCTTTATCCGATTTCCTAAGCAGACGCACAACACATTTATTGAACAATAAAAACTTTCCACATATTAAAATTATTGATAATTTTGAAAAATTTTCAACTGTAAACGATAAAAAGGTTTTTTGGATTCATGCAAAAAATACAAGTCGTATGACTGAGTTCGAAACTGTCTTATCAAAACGCACTCAGTTAAGAACTGTGGTAGTATTTTCAAAGTCATTTAACAAGTTTAAGAAGGATATTCAACTTAAATTAGATCTCATGTATCTTCAATTATCAAATATTCTTCAACTTGATAAATGTTATATAAGTGTAATGTATTCAGATGATGAAAATTTAGATATTTAAAAGAACTTACTGCATGCTAGTGATTTATATAATTATGATGGTATTTATAATATTGATGTTACTTTCCTTGGTCAGTATGATCAGTATTTCTTATACAAAATTCTTATGAATGAGAAGGTAAAAAATGCTTCCACAGCAGAATATTTTTTAAAAAATAGTAATAAAAAGGGTTTAGGTTTGAAATTATACAATGAGTATTTGTTAGAAATGTATTTTCAAGACTTGATCGATTGGAAAGGCAGTATGATTACTTTCAAGACACAAAACATGAAGCAGAAAGTAATAAGTTTTTTTATTAGAAATAATTTTTTAGCAGCCCAAAAATTGGAATTGAGTGCTTCCATAGAGGAATTACTTGGAAATGAAAATAGTAAAAGTGCGATAACCGCTGTTTTACAAAATTTATTAAACTACAGTTCAATATACCTATTGGATTAGCTGAAGATAGCCACAGAAAGAAAAATAAGTATTAAAAAATGAAATTGCTTGACTATGGAGTTATCAACTTTGAAAACTGATAATATCTATGTAACAACCGAAATTTTAGTAAATAATAATTGTAAAGGTTTTAACAAGTGGCCTTTGGGGGTGGGCGACTTTGAACAAGGGGGGTGTAGTTAAACACAACCGCTGTCACTTCGGGAGAGCCAAGTCGTCTCTTCGTGGACGAACTATGAAGGTGGTATTACCTTGACGTCGTAGGAGCAGTGGGTCCGCTGGCTTCGTCAAAGTTTAGAGCGTTAAAGGAGAGTAATGTCAGAGCCGTAATCTTTTACGACCTAGTTGACCTTGAAGATAGTCCCGATGTTGAGAGATTTATGGGTCTTGGACCAAAGGCAATATACATATACTTATGAGGCGTGAGAGAAAGATAGAAGGGGCGTATGGTGAGGTTCAAAGAAAGTAATAGTGTGATTTAGTGCACAGTGATTTTTATTGAATATGTACTCTTCTCCTACCACTGCTTTGTATATGTTAATTATATCAAGTGAGTTATTCATGCATTGCACGTATATGCATGATCTGAGGCGATCTTGATCAGTCGTCACGCAGTCCTTCTTATATACTTTACGTCGCTTTCTTACTTGTGATTTTCGCTAAAGACTAGTGGTCGCCACCTGGCAAGCGATAGGTGGTACTATTAAGTGCAAAGTTTGAAGTCGGAGATGCGCGCGATATTTCAAAATTAAAATTTATGTAAAACGATCAAATTGAAAGAAAAATGGTTATTTTAATATATAATAAATATTAAAATAATACCCCAGACGGTAACAAAACATAAATCAGAAAGTATTAAATTTTTTTCTTAGAAAAAATTCATTAGCAGCCCAAAAATTGGAATTAAGTACTTCCTTAGAGAAATTACTTGGGAATGGAAATAGTTAAAGTGCGATCACCGCTGTTTTACAAAATTTATTAAACTACAGTTTAAGATAACTATCGGAAGAGCTGAAAATAGCCATGGAAAGGAAAATGAGTATTAAAACAATAAATTGCTTGATTATGGAGTTATTAACTTTGAAAACTAAAAATATCTATATAACAACCAAAATTTTAGAAAAGAATCATTGTAAAGGTTACGTAGATGTGTTAATAAGCGTAGGCAAGAAGTTTAAAATTGTAATGGAAGTTATAAGCATACCAAATGTAGTAATTGGTGCTCTGTCAGCTATAAATCAAGCAAACGAATACGACAAAATGATGCAGTCTAAAGAAAAAGTGATCATTGGTTTATCATGTTTTGACAGAAGTGGAGTCCTTATTTGCCAGCAGAGGAACTTCTGCGATGTTTTTTGCAAAGTAAACAATGTTGAATTCGTTATTATGTATGCTAATTTAGACAATTAAACAAATCTTAGATAATTGACTGAGTAGTAATATTTATACATACCTTTTTCTGTAATGTGCATGATACTCATAAAAAAGGTATCTTCAAAGCTTGTATTGTGTGAATCTAATTTTTAGGCAAAAAATCCGATTTTTTTTAAGAAGCTCGATAGTAAAGTTATTGAGCCATTGGGTTAATTTAAGGTAATTTAAAGTAATTTTCATTTAGTTGGCTAAAATTTAGTTGATGTACAATTTCGTAGCATCCCTACCTAAAAACTGGAGAATAAAACTTTATTAAATAAGTTTTTGTAAATAGAAATTTTTCTATTTTATTTTAAGACTTAAAAATTATTTCAGTAACTTAAGCTATAAAAAGCTGTTGTCAAAACAAGCACAGAATGATTAATTTAGTAACATTTTTAATTAAGTTTAACTTAAGTTTATACATAGTACAATGTTTTTTTTAATTGTATAAACATAATACATGACTTCGAGCACTGTCTAACTTTTTTAGTGTGTGTATCAATTCGTTGGTGAATCTGTATCAGTAAATCATCATCAAATTTTACATAACTTTCTGCAGATTGCTGTAAAAAGAAGGTCTTGTTTGTTGGTAGTGTTCTCATGAGACGTTTATCATTTTTCATACCGACAATACAATTTGCTTTGTAAGATTAACTAGTATTTATATTTATACAAGTATTGTATCAGTATGTATTGTTCTGGTTTCAGTGTAACGAGATTTGATCGAACTTGATACCGTACACCCAGATCCTGGAAATTGTATATAATGTAAAGGTTACAATGAAATTTAAGCCCGAAGCGAAATTGCAATTAGTCTGATTAGGTATCAATCATCAAATGGCCCGGCAGTCCTAAGCTTTCCAGTAAAATGACTAGGTACGACTATCAGAAGTAATCAAGAATCATAGGTATCATGAGACTATCATTTGAGAATCTTATATTAAACTTATATCTAAATGAGAACCTACCCACATTCCTGTATTCCTAGAGTAGCATCAGACCGCCTACAACCGACTATAATTTAATCGAATAATCACAGCAAACGACAAATTGTAATCAAATCATGTGTCAATATCTCGAACGATTCGAAATAATTTAATCATGTTAATCTGTTTGTGTTATTCTGAATAAAAATAAATTATACACGTGAAAAGGATGATCATTAATTGATAATGTTTAATGTAAAAGAATTTCATATATATATATATATATATATATATATATATATATATATATATTCCCTTGAATGAATTGTCCGTGATACTAGCCCTGAGTCAATCCTATCTTTAAAAACCCTTGACTTAGGCCGCGGTTACGTGCGGCGGAAATAGCCAGCGGAACGTCATAGCGGAACCACTAAGCCCACGAAAGTGAGAGAGACATCAGAGTATTTACTCTTCCGCTGTGACGTTCCGGTGGCTATTTCCGCCACATGTAACCGCAGACTTACGTCAGCTTAGTAGTATTTCTGTGGACAATCTATTTAATGGTGTACAACCAGAGATTAGTAGAGAGATTGCTGACTGCAATGCTACGGCGCGAGTTCACTTTTGGCCACTGTTTCAAGCGCCCCGTCGCGGCCAAGCGGTCGAACCAGGCACACATATTTTTTTTTTTTATTTGAGAAGCGTATAGGGGGTATATCGAGTGTGTGCCTACGAATTTGCGTGGAAATGGGCATGTAGGCACATACTTTGGAGACGCGTGGAAGGACTGTACTAAATATGTACCTACGGAGAGAGGAGTGGTGCATGGAAATGCCGACTTCAGCTATCTAACCATATATACCCGCATATGTCATAGCGAAAGAAAGCGACGAGTCTTTCTCGCTATATACTTACTAAGTTCTTAAATAAGGTCTTAGAAATTAAGGGGAAATAGAGAAGAAAAAAAGATTTCGCATCTAATATTTGTAAAATAAAAAAAACCTATTTTAATTTAAAATTCTCTATAACATTTGAAAGTTTAAGAGAGGCTAGCCATATTATTTTTCGAAAATTAAATCATACAAATAAATGTTTACGCAATTGGAAGCTCAGACTTTCAAGGCATTTATTTTTTAGTTCTTCTTATACTTTGGATTTTCGTTTAGTACTGCGTATCAAAGTACGTTGAAAAAATATTTAGCTTGAAATATTTTTTGAGGTTGATAGTATGGCTAGAAGCACCTTAAATACAAATTATTATTTTTACTTATCATAATCGCTATGAACTGTAGGCCAAGCTCTGGAGGGTATCAATGAACATATGTGACTTTAGGTTGTATAAGGTCCGAAGTTTGAATAGCTGAGATGGCTAGGGCTTATGCCTTCCCCGGTATGTTTTGGCGATTTGGGGTTCAATTCTGATTGCCATTAGATTTTTTTTTTTTTAAATATAATTCAGTATTCTATTTCAATTTCTTATTGCAACTTTAATTTTAATTTATAAATATTGTCAACACTTTTTTTTCGTGCACGTTAAAAAAATTTTATTACAGTTAAAACAGTTGAATATTGACGTTTTAAAATTTTATTTAGTAACATTGATAACTAACTAAATCCTTGGTAGATCATATAAATCTTTATGTGCGTATTTGCATGCTTGCATGTGTGTGATCTCAGACTTTTTGACCGATGTCAATGATTCAGGACTCAGCAGGATTACTTTTTAATATTGTTACGATGGCTTGGGAAAAATCATCGTCATAGCTTTCTAAGGTTGTCATACCTCTTGACGATTTCTTGATTTTTTTTAGCAGATTGTTGTATTATTCAGGTAAAAAAAATATTCTTATACATATTTTAGTTTTACTTAGGGAAAATTCAAACAATTACATTTTTTTTAATCTCTCCATACGTTATACAGTTTCATTTTGAACAATAAAACAATTTTTTTTCTTTCAATTTATGCATTCAAAATTAGTATTTCAATAAGATTGATAGAACAATTCCCTAATTTGTAATTTTAATTAAATTCTTAACAAGATCTTATTTCATACAGTACGAAAAAACCACATTTTCTATTTTCGCACACTCCATAAAAGTTTTTTTTATAGGACAATTTAACTTTAATGTGATAAATATTATGATCTCATTGACAGGTTTTACACATCTGAGCTTGTAATTTATATATGTACATTTTAATACTTACTGTAGCTAAAAAAAATAAATGTAGTTTGGTTTGTTCTTAAATATCTTATACGATTGTTTCATTAAAAAAAAACTTTGGATTGCAATAAATGACTAAAACTTTTAATTTGCTACTCAACATAATTTAATATTGTTGAATAAATTTCTACCTGCAGAGAAAATACTGAAACATTTAACGATAGCAAGGCTCATTCATAATTTTATGATACCAAACAAATGATTTTTAAGGTTATGAATAAAATTTAAATGGTTTTAAACTTCCCAAAAATTATAAACATCCAGTTTACAAGAGAAAATAGCCAAAGGCCCAAAAAATTTACTTTCGTTTTAATAATTTCCTCAGCAATTATAACCAGTAAATTTCTACAATAGTATTTTTTTTAATAAAAAAAAATGGGTGCTTAATATTTTTATGCTGTCAGCACATAGATATTAAAATTATATTAAATCCTAAAAAACCTAAATTGCACCAGTGGCTTTGATAAATCCATGCAAACTTTACATATTATTAAAATTGATACAACAATTTCCTTATTTGTAGTATCAATTTAATCTTCGAAATAATTTTATTTTATAGAGCCCGAATTGCTTAATTTTAATTTTTTTTCTTTCCACAAAGTTTTTAGATCTTTTATTTTTTTTTTTTCATCAAATAGTAATTTTATTTTAATAAAATAAATACTATGCTTTCCTCAACAAATTTAACTGGTCTAACGTTTTAATTTATATGTATTTTTAAACGCTTATTTGAATATTTTTTCGATTTTTTTTATTGCTGAGAAAGCAGTAATATGTTTCTCGGTAGCGATTTAAAGTGTTAGATAATTGTGTGAATTCTTCCCAAATTTTGCACTGAAAATTTGTTCATTGGTAACATTATACCCTATAATAAAAGAAATTATGTGAAACAATAAGCTTAGATTCTTTTTTTTTAATATAGAAATTTGTATAAAAAAATTAAAATTTTCGATTAACAAGTCATTGGAAGCTATTGAGAAATACAGAGTAAAAGCGGAGTGCTTTCTGGCGTATAATAACATAAATAAAGCAATAATTTGTATTGATATGGTAGATCGTACATACTCCGTATCATGTGGTAATACGCTTTTCTATTATTATTAATGTTGTATTAATTATTCAACAACGTGGCCAGTAAGTGACCTATGTTACATAGAGATTGACCACAGTGTTATTAAGTAATGCTTAATTTATTTTATGCATATCAACATATATACTTCTATTGCTAACTTGAAGTTAAAGGGAAAAAAATTTACTCAAAGAAACCCTTTTTTTCCTCTTGATTAAAAAAAGCTCTTTCATGTCTTCTACTCTGAAAAGACTATTTCTTGCGCTGACCCACCGATATTATTCAGCGATTCAAGAAATTGTAAGACTTAAAAAAAAAATTGAACCACATCCTAAATTATAAATAAAAATCGGGCATTACTTTAAATAAACAAATTTGTAGTTCGAAATCTTCAAAAATCCACTCAGTTTTCTGACACTCTAAAAAGCTATCGTTAAATGTTTCAGTATTTTCTCTGCAGGTAGAATTTTATTCAACAATATAAAATTATGTTGTGTAGAAAATTAAAAGTTTTAGTCATTTATTGCAATCCAAAGTTTTTTTTTAATGAAACAATCGTATAAGATATTTAAAAACAAACCAAACTACATTTATTTTTTTTAGCTACAGTAAGTATTAAAATGTACATATATAAATTACAAGCTCAGATGTGTAAGACCTGTCAATAAAATCATAATATTTATCACATTGAAGTATAATTATCCTATAAAAGAAACTCTAATGGAGTGTGCGAAAATAGAAAATGTGGTTTTTTCGTACTGTATGAAATAAGATCTTGTTAAGAATTTAATTAAAATTACAAATTAGGGAATTGTTCTATCAATCTTATTGAAATACTAATTTTGAATGCATAAATTGAAAGAAAAAAAATTGTTTTATTGTTCAAAATGAAACTGTATAACGTATGGAGAGATTAAAAAAAATGTAATTGTTTGAATTTTCCCTAAGTAAAACTAAAATATGTATAAGAATATTTTTTTTACCTGAATAATACAACAATCTGCTAAAAAAAATCAAGAAATCGTCAAGAGGTATGACAACCTTAGAAAGCTATGACGATGATTTTTCCCAAGCCATCGTAACAATATTAAAAAGTAATCCTGCTGAGTCCTGAATCATTGACATCGGTCAAAAAGTCTGAGATCACACACATGCAAGCATGCAAATACGCACATAAAGATTTATATGATCTACCAAGGATTTAGTTAGTTATCAATGTTACTAAATAAAATTTTAAAACGTCAATATTCAACTGTTTTAACTGTAATAAAATTTTTTTAACGTGCACGAAAAAAAAGTGTTGACAATATTTATAAATTAAAATTAAAGTTGCAATAAGAAATTGAAATAGAATACTGAATTATATTTAAAAAAAAAAAAATCTAATGGCAATCAGAATTGAACCCCAAATCGCCAAAACATACCGGGGAAGGCATAAGCCCTAGCCATCTCAGCTATTCAAACTTCGGACCTTATACAACCTAAAGTCACATATGTTCATTGATACCCTCCAGAGCTTGGCCTACAGTTCATAGTGATTATGATAAGTAAAAATAATAATTTGTATTTAAGGTGCTTCTAGCCATACTATCAACCTCAAAAAATATTTCAAGCTAAATATTTTTTCAACGTACTTTGATACGCAGTACTAAACGAAAATCCAAAGTATAAGAAGAACTAAAAAATAAATGCCTTGAAAGTCTGAGCTTCCAATTGCGTAAACATTTATTTGTATGATTTAATTTTCGAAAAATAATATGGCTAGCCTCTCTTAAACTTTCAAATGTTATAGAGAATTTTAAATTAAAATAGGTTTTTTTTATTTTACAAATATTAGATGCGAAATCTTTTTTTCTTCTCTATTTCCCCTTAATTTCTAAGACCTTATTTAAGAACTTAGTAAGTATATAGCGAGAAAGACTCGTCGCTTTCTTTCGCTATGACATATGCGGGTATATATGGTTAGATAGCTGAAGTCGGCATTTCCATGCACCACTCCTCTCTCCGTAGGTACATATTTAGTACAGTCCTTCCACGCGTCTCCAAAGTATGTGCCTACATGCCCATTTCCACGCAAATTCGTAGGCACACACTCGATATACCCCCTATACGCTTCTCAAATAAAAAAAAAAAATATGTGTGCCTGGTTCGACCGCTTGGCCGCGACGGGGCGCTTGAAACAGTGGCCAAAAGTGAACTCGCGCCGTAGCATTGCAGTCAGCAATCTCTCTACTAATCTCTGGTACAACTATATACATAGACAGTGTACATACCCATAGTAGTCAGTACACTGTAATATAAAAAAAAAAAAAACCATATACATATCGTGAACAATAGCGTGTATTTATAGGTATACTGCTTCAGTCAAGCCTAGGTAAACCAAGCCTATACGCGTCCTTAAGAGAAGTCGAATAACCAGATAAATGGATCAGGAGCTAATTATACGATTAAGTATACCATTCGAGAGAATGATTCTACGCTGTTATCGACGCGTAAATATGCTCGATATAAACGCGTGCACGCTTATGTGTTACGATTCTATTGGAAACATAAAAACAAGCGATATCGATAAGTAGATCATCTTTAAATTGGTAGCTCCCTTGTCAGCATATATGTATACATATACATATTTATATATATAATTATAGATATAAATATTACACACACATACACACCCATTATTTGAGTTACATTTTTCGTCATAGTAAAATCATGGCTTATTTCTACACCCCTTAATCTATGAAAAATTGGAGTTTCGTTGTGCATGCGAGAGAGTGCGGACGTGCCGAGAGAGCGCTCTGTAGGAAAGAGTAATTAAAAAGTTATTAAAGTAAAAATTAAAAGAAATAAAAGTACGAGGAAGTGTAAAAAGTGAAGAAGCAGCAGAGAAAAAAGTGTAAAGTGAATAATTATGAAAGTTTGAAAGGATGAAGTGAGATTAGTGTGGTAGTGTCTGGGTAAAGAGAACACGTGTAAGGCAAGTGAGGAGTGGGTAGTAAGAATAGGGGATAATAAAGAAAGGTATTAGTGAGCGGAAAAACGAGAGACAAGAGGACAGGAAAACAGTGTTAAAGTGGTGATAGTAAAAGAAAAAGTGCAGTGAAGTTCGAAAGAAAGTGAGGTTAGAAAAGATATTACAGGAAGAAAGAAGCGGCAATTGGAGAAAGAGGTCGATAAAAGGGGTAATCTGAGAGGTAGATAAGGAAGGTCCCTGAAAAAAGCAATAGTGAGGTCGGTAAGGAAAATCATTATGTTGTCGAGTAAGGCTGGCAAATAGAATTTCTAACCCTTAGAAGTGGTTGTTGGTAAAGTAGAAAACTGCATTATCGGCAAAATTTAAAAATGGCAGGAAAGCCGCCTGCAGCAAGTATGAATACAAGAAATAATACAAATACAAAATTAAAGGAACAGACTCTATTGAATTTTACAAAAGAAAATCAGGAGAATAAAGAATTAAACGATAAGATGAGCAGGTTGGAAAGGAAGTGGGACAGCATGATTAGTAGTCTAGAAAGAAGAGAAGAAGATTGGAAAAAGGAAAGACAGATGTGGATAAAAGAAAGGCAACAGTGGACAGAAGAAAAGAAGGCGTTAGAAGAAAGAATAAGCAAGTTGGAATGGGAAACAGATAAAGGTGAGAGAGAGAAAAGGAGACCGAACATTGTTATAAAAGGAGCAAATATTGAAGGAGAGAATCTGGAGAAGAAGGTCGAAGAGTATATTGAACAAAAGATAAAAATAAAAGTCAAGATAGAGAAGGCTAAAGTGATAAGTGTAAACGCTGGGCAAAATGTGAGGAAGTTGGTGGTAGTAAGGCTGGCAAGTAAAGAAATGAAAGAAGAAGTAATGAGAAATAAAAAACATCTGGAGAGAGGAGTTTACATAGAAAGCGATCTAACAGAGAGAGAGAAAGAGAGATCCAAAGATTTATTTTAGACAAGTCAAAAGAGCAGAGGAACAAAGGAAAAAATACAAAAGTTGGATATATGAAGATTTTGATCGATGGTAAATGGCTTAGATTTGATGAAAGGAAAGGAGATTTTACAGAGGAAAGAAGAAGGAGCCAAGAATGAAGAGAACAAGAAGATGTAGAGGAGGAGGGAGTGAGAAGAAGAAATGTTAGTGTTTGTGCGTGGAACATTGCGGGAGTGCTAAATAAGGACAGTGAAGTGTGGAAGTATTTAAGTGAGTTTGATGTGATAATGTTAGTAGAGACATGGTTGGAAAAGGACAAGTGGACTAATGTAGAAAGTGAGTTGCCAAAAAGCTATGAGTGGAAGTGTATAGCAGCGACTAGAGAGCATAAAAAAGGTAGAGCGAAAGGAGGAGTAATATTAGGAATAAGCAAAAAATTGGAAAGTAGAAATCATGAAGTATGGAGCAATAATATAGTAATGCAGGAGATTAAACACGGAAATCAGAAATGGAAGATCATAGGAGTATATAGTCAAAATGTAGCAGAGACGATGGGAATTATAAAGGAAAAAGTAAAAACGAAGAAAAGTGGATGCGTACTTATACTAGGAGACTGGAATTCAAGAACTGGGAGAGAAGGAGGTTGGATTAATGAAAGTGATAGTGAGAGTGATAGTGACGACAAGGACGTAAGGTTAAGAAAGTCGAAAGATGAAAAGATCAATGAGGAAGGTAGAAGACTATTAAAAGAAATAACAGAAGAAGGATGGTGTATAGTAAATGGGCAAAAAGGAGAAGAAGGAGAATTCACATACGTTGGTAGCAGAGGAGAGTCGGTAATAGATTACGCAATAGGATGTCAAGAAGCGTTAGATCAGATTAAGAAAATGAAGATAGGACAAAGAACGGAATCAGATCATATGCCGCTAGAAGTATACCTAGAAAAGGAAGTAGAGGTAGGAATTGTAGAGAAAGAAGAGAGAACAAAGGCAAGGAGGGATTGGACTCAAGAATTGATTGATCAGTATGGAGAACGGTGTAAAGACTGGGAGCGAAAGGGAAAAGAGATTGAAGAAAGATGGAGTGAATTGAAAGAAAAAATAGATAGTGCAGTACCTAAGGTGGAAAAACAGTGTAGAGTGTGGTAGATGGGGGATAAAAAATGGCACGATAAAGAATGGAAGGAGAAGAAGAAGGATTTAAGAAGAATAATGAAAAGGTGGAGGAAAAAGAAAATAAAAAGAAGTTATTACATAGAAAAAAAAAGAGAGTATAGGAACTGGTGTGAGGCAAAAAGGAAAAGGTTTGAAAGATTAGAAGAAGAAGAGATAAAAAATGCAACATCGGAAGGCGAAGTGTGGAAATATATAAACAAGTACAGGAAAAAACGAAGGAGAGAAATATCCAAAAAGTTCACAGTAGAAGAGTGGCGAAGGTATTTTATGGAAAAGTTAGATGGGAAGAATGAAGAAGGAATTGTGAGGGAAGAGACAAGAAAGGATGAGGCAAGAACAAATGCAGAGGATCAGGAAGAAATGAGCAAGGAAGGGTTCGAGAGGCAGATAGCCAGATTAAAAGTAGGAAAAGCACCAGGAGAAGATAAGCTGGAAAATGAAGTATGGAAGTACATGCCGGGAGAAGTGGATGCAGCTCTGTGGGAATTGCTGAAAAAAGTATGGGAAAAAGGAGAATTACCGGATCAGTGGAGACAAGGTACGATTTGTTTGATTCACAAAAAAGGTGATAAAGATATGTTAGAAAATTATAGAGGAGTTACATTGACATGTACAGCATATAAGATTCATGCGAGTATGTTAAATAAGATGTTAAAAAAGGAAATCGTAGGTAAATTATCAGAAAGCCAGTTTGGTTTTAGAGAAAAGAGAGGAGTAATAGAAGCTACATATACATTGAAACACATTGTTGAGGAAAAATTAAGCAAAGAAAGAGGAAAATTGTTTACATGTTTTATTGATTTAAAGGAAGCATTTGATCGAGTGGATAGGAAAGTTTTAAATAAAAGATTAATAGAAATGGAAGTGACTGAAAAGCTAAGAAATAGGATTATGGATATTTATAAAGAAACGAGAAATGTAGTTAAAGTTGGAGAAGAGGAATCCAAGGAATTTTGGACAGAGAAAGGTGTGAGGCAAGGCTGCCCACTGAGCCCGACGCTGTTTAACGTGTACTTAGCGGATCTAGAGCAGGAATTAAAGAAAGGGCAGGTGGGAGGATGCAGAGTTGGTAATGAAAAAGTATGGAGTCTATCTTACGCGGATGATATAGTATTAATAGCAGATAGAGAAGAAGAATTGAAAGAGATGTTAAAAAGATTCAAAAAATACACAAATGAAAAGAAGATGATTTTAAGTGAGGAAAAAACGAAAATTTTAGTGTTCGAAAAAAGAAAGAGGAATGATAGAAGATGGAAGTGGGGGAGTAAGGAATTAGAAGAAGTAAATGAAATAAGATATTTAGGATATATACTACAGAAAAATGGGAGAAACGATAGGCATATAGAAGAAAGGAAAAGAAAAGCAGTGATAGCTATGAAAAATGCATGGAGCATAGGAGAAAGAATATTTAAGAATAGCTATAAAAGAAGAAGAAAATTATTTACAGCCCTAGTAGAAAGTATAGCGCTATTTGGTGCGGAAGTGTGGGGCTGGGAAGAAGAAGAAAGACTAGAAAGTATACAGAGAAGATATATGAAATGGATATTAGGATTAGACAGCAATACACTAAATTATATAGTGGAGGAGGAGTGTAGATTAGAAAGGATGAGTATAAAAGCGTTAAGGAGAGCGTTAAAGTTTAAAGAGAAAATTAGGGAGTCAGACATAAAATTAGTAAAAGAATGCATAAGAGAAAAGGACAAGGACAAGGAAAGAGAGAGAATAGGAAAGGATTCAAAAAAGAGAGCTGAATTACTACGGGAAGAGAAAGTAAAAGAAACAAGATTTATGAAAGGAGTAGAATTTAGGGAGGAAGTAAGAGAAAAAATATTAATGAACAAGGAAAGAAAAGAAAGAAAGAAGAGAATGGAAAAGATAGAGAATTCACGGTACAACAGAACATATAAAAGTATAAGAACAGAAGATAAACCAGAATACTTGAAAAAGGATATGCCATTAAAGGATAGAAAGTTAGTAGCAAGGTTTAGATGCGGAAATGAATGCAGAAGTAGAGAATACTGGAAAGAAGAGGAGGATAAGAAGTGTAGATTATGCAAGGAGGAGGAAGAAGATCTTAGACACATACTAAAGATTTGCGGAGATACGAGAAATGAAGAAGAAATGGAAAAAATACTAAGCCACGATGCAAAAGAGATAGAAGTGCTAAGAAAAGTAATCAGAAAAAGGAAGGAGTCAGAAAAGAGCTAAAAGATAAAAGAAAGTATGCAGAAAGTTAAGGTAGTAAAGAGAGAAGAAGGATTAGTAGGACAAGAAAGAAGAGAGAAAAAGAAATGCAAGAAAGAATGAAGAATACAAAAAATATATGGACAATTTAAAGAAAAGAGTTGTTAATTTTTGAAATTTTTGATAGTTAAGTAGTATTAGAAAATTTGTTTACTGAGTTAAATATAGGAAATTTTGATAATTTTGATAATTTAAGTTGGAAATTTTTGAATTTTTTATAGGTATGTGTTTAATTTTGAAGTTTGAAAATTGAGTTTTGTAGAATTGGAAGTGTAGTGATATTAAATTTGTTTTATTTCAATATTATTTTAAAAAAGACAAAGTAGAATATTAAGAACAGTTAAAGTAAAAATGAATATATTATATAGCGTAGATTAAGTATATATTAAATGTACAAAATGTTACGGAACCCCTCCAAACCCGTAAGGGACGGAGTATGAAATAAATAAATAAAAAAATGAAAAAATAAAATCTATGAAAAAATTAAATAAAAAAATTACCTGGAGATCTGGGCTACGTTGATAAGTCATTTTTCGAGAAATCCAATGAAAAATCTGTATAAACGCTATGACTACTACTACGATGCATAAGGATTAGGTGCAGAACCTTTGATTAATTTTTTTTATTTTGCAGCAAAAAAAATGCGTAGAGTCCTGTCAAATATTGTTGAAAATTGTGTTATATTTTTTCAATACTTATACTATTTTGATATAATTATAATACTTTTATTATTTTTATATGATTTTAATATTATTTTTCTACTTCAGGAGTTTTTGAGTGGTTGCTGTGCCCCCAGTGGAAGAAAAATAGGATTCGTCACGTAAGCACCAGCCACCCAGGGCTACCCTACGGACCGTCAAGCCCTGCTTCGCCACAGGTCCCTCGGGCTGTAAAGTAGCCACAGTGGCGTGGCACTTATCTGACGAAATCTACTATTAATACTTATATTACAAGAAACCACAGGCAGAGTTTCAAAACAAATACGAAGCGAAATTATGTGTATCATTCCGTTTTGCCCGTTTTGCCTCGACTTAAGAGGTTGTGGTACTCGCTTTCAAGTGGTTTGCATGATGTTCATTCAATTTTTAAGTTTGCGAGGCATCCCAATGACTGTTTTTTGGTATTAAGTGCTCGTTTAGTTTATTGTATTTTTTATTTATCTTTATTAGTTGTAAAATTAAAGCACTATTTTATATTTGTGTATAGGGCGAATCCGCCCGTTGATTTTCTAAATAAATAAATAAATACTAATTAATAGTTCAATTCGTATTCTAATTTATTATTAATGTTGTTTGACGAATTATTAAAAACAAAATTTATTTTTCTAGCAATATATTTCTGAAGTTTTTGAAGGAAAAGAATCAAATTTTTTCCATTCGTAGCAGTGCCGCCTCTATACGCCATGGCGTTGTTGGCGTGGGCGCTCTTATGGCCCAAGGGTCTATGGCGAAGAATGTTGGATTGCACTTATGTGGCGAACGTCATTTTTCCTACCGAGGGCGCAATAGCTCCTCAAAAACGCCCGAAGTAGGAAAACTATTATTTCGCACCATGGGGGAAGCAGAGCCCCTCGGGGGACCGTTGGAGCACGATCTGGAGAATTCGGTCGGTGTATTCAACACGATCTGTAGAATCCGGTCCATTAGTTTCAACGTAAATTATATCTGGCCACCCGGATCTTGCCTCGAGAGCTATTTTCTGTACCCCCTTTGTAGACAGTAATAAAAGTAAGTAAATTTATATTTAAAGTTAATTTTCATATCCCCCATAGTTATTTGCGTAAAACCCACTATTGCGTGCCATTTAATCCGGATATTGATGGCCAAGCAGGTGGCAAAAAAAACTTTAATTAAAAACTTTTAATCGAGTGTCAATGCTAAGTTGTGTGCCAGTTGGTGCAAATGCCGACGGCCAGGCAACTAGCCTTTCTTTTACAACCCAATCCTTAAAGTTATATGTTGTGTGTCGCTACCCCAGTGGTAATTTATAAGAGTAACAAAGTGTAAGAAAAAGTAAACATGTGTAATAATATGTTATGACCCGCAAGAAAATGTAAGAAACTGTAATATTTTCCTGGCCTTCGGACGTTTCTTACATTTAATTATGTTTTGTTACGTTTTCCTATATTTTTGTTACGTTTTGTTACAATTTATCATATACTATTCCACTATTAATTTTTCATAATAAATACTTAATTTTTTTTTCATTAATAGTAAATTTTATTCGGAAATGTAAGAATATGTGTCTATAAGTTATAAATTATAATAAAATTTAAAACAGTGTAATAAACTGCCACAAACTGTCAGCTGTTACAAAATATTACAGATGACAACATTTTCTTACGGTTTATTAGAGTTTATTATAGTTGCTTTTTCACGAGGTTCAAGAGCCTTTTTTGAATCATAATAAAACGTAACGAGTTGTAAGGTAATGTATTGGATTGTAGTAGACTATAATCATATGTAACAAAATGTAAAAAACTCTAACAGCGGTCCGAAATCCAACACAGTATCACAGAAATTTATGGTTTGTTGTTTTCTTACATTAATTTTTCGTTGGGGTAGTGTTAAATGCTGATGACCAGACGACTATATATAGACTTCTAAAAAGAAGCGAGACCACGATTCCCCAAAAAAATGGAATGGAATGAACCCAATACAGGAAGGATATTGCTTCGGAGGTGGAACATACTGGCGTTAAAAAGGGCCTTTTGCATGTGTATGACAAAAATGAATTGGGCGCTTATCTTTTCGATGGTACCATGTTGTACACGTACCATATTTCTACCTTAGCCTCTTGAATTCAATTCCTTCCGAGAACCGGACAAACAAGCGATTAATATTAAAATCAGATTAATGTGTCTACGGTCGTTCAAGGGGACTACCATTACCTTCAAGTGTTCAATGTAATTATGCGCAAGTGTCTTATATGCTTAAACTTGGCTTTGGTTGGTAGAAATTATTATATTACAGAAGATGAGATAACAATACCACGACACAGGCTTAAAATTTGTCTAGGCTACGTTACATCTATTAGACTGCATGAATCTGGTATATTGTTGTGCGCCGATATTTCCCATAAAGTGATGCGAACAGAAACTTTATTAAATGTACTATCAGATAGTTATCGTCGAAATAGTTGAAACTCTCAGAAAATGTTTTTTTGATGCTGTGATGGTTGGTAATGTAATATATAGTTATCACCCATTACAACAACAAAACTTGTAGAATCCATGATGTTGATTTTAAAGTCACTCCATTAAGCACATTTCAAAAACGCGAAGGCAAGGAAATTTAGTATGCTGAATATTACAAAGAGAGGTACAACATCGAAGTAAAAGACCGGTGGCTAAGGATACGCGTGCGCTCTTTAAGTCAGCTTGACTCCCTGCGGTGAATCAGCTGAACCCTTACCGTCGCCGCCGCCACCGCCGCTGCCACCGTTGCTACAAAGGGGTTTATCTGTTCTTATAATTTTTAAATTAATACGCTTTTATAAAGTCGACTATACTAACACGCGTAGTTTAGTTCAAACGACGCGATAGATACGTGCTGGCAGCATCCATGGACGAGTATTAGTTGTGGTCATACAGGGTGTGGTAAAAGACAGTCTTCGTCAAAAGATTCTTAAATTTTGTTGCTGAAGTGTCTATTGTACAATTCGATAGAATATTATTTTACTACGCAAAGTGGCAGGATGGTTATAAAAAGAAATTTTTTTACAAATGGTCGAAAAATTGAATTTCCTGAAGGACTACCAAAATCCGAAGATTATTTAAATGATCCTCAACGTAAGAAATGACTCATCATCGATGATTTAATGCGAGAATCGTCAAACAATGTTGTTGTGAACTTGTTCACAAAAAAGAGTCATCACAAAAATATAAGTGTAATGTTTATAACTATTTTTCACAAATCTACTCATTCGCGTGATATAAGTCTCAAAGCATTCGTTTATTGTTTTGTTTAAAAATCCTCTTAATCGTGCTCAAATACAACACTTGGCAAAACAAATTTTCCCCGAAGATCCTAAATTTTTACAAGAAGCATATCGGAATGCAATGGTAAAGGGACATGGGTATTTAATGATCGATTTTATATTCGAATGATCTTAACCACTTCTTAAGCTAGCTCGAGAGACCCCGAGCACTGCTCATGAGTCAATCGCACGATCAATTGCAGGTGTCTTTAAAAGTCATCTTACTGCCACGCTAAAAAAGGGACTATCTTTGTAGTACCATGATTCCAAAGTATCTGCTCATGAGAGTAATGCGAAAAGTAATGTTATCAAAAGAGCGCGTCTCTTTCACCCGTTTCTCGGGCGGGGGTAGGTTTCAACTATAACAGAATCAAGGGGACTATTAATTTTTCAATGAAATGAACCCTTCCACTTTTAAAATTTCCATGATCACTCGTTTCTCGGGCAGAAATTGGACTAAACTTCAAGAGAATCAAGAAAATTTCAACTTATTCAATTGAACACATTAATATCTAAAATTTCCATGATCACCTGTTTGGGGTACTTATGGACGTAGATTATACATCGAAAGTTATAGGTACATCCAAAGTAAGGTCAACGACTTTAAACGTAACGATGTACGATAGCAGGCATTGTACTTTGTGGATAATGATTATTTATAATCCGTTTTGGGTCACTTTATTTTACTGTGTCGTCAAATATGAGGATCGGCTTTTAATTACATTATCAAAGATCTAAAAAAAAATTATTGAGATGATATGCAGATGTGAGATTGAAATTATGTTGTTATTTGCAGAATGTTTGTTACAGATTACTTTCCTGGGCTGGTGGTGATCGTTTGCAAGGCTAGTACTCGGGCAATTGTTATTATTATTATTTCAAGATAATCAATAACGATTCTTCGTTTCAAGCATTTGTCTAACAATAATTGTTTTAAATTAACATTCAGGGTTGAGACTTGACCGAGTACGAAGCATGCCAATTTAAAAAAACTATAATCTCAATTTTCGGCATACAAAAAACAGTAAAAAATATTATTATAAACACATATTAAACGTCAGTTTGGAGTTAAAAAATAACCAGACGTTTTAGTACAAAATGTAAACACAGATGCTTCTACTTTTTTTGGGACGTTCTCGTTCTCTTGAACTTAAGGGGGTTATATCATGGTACAAGCAACTTTAGAAATGCGTTATTATGAGTACTGACATTATAAATATCTTATTTAAAAAAAAAAAAATTCATCAACAGTTAATGAAATTGACGTATAGAATAGAAAAATGTCACGAAAATATAAAAAATTAACCTAAATTTTTGCCTACGGCTGTACTATTGTGAGAATTTATTTAGATTCATATTCAAATAATAAATATTAAATAATAAAAATACAGCTGGACTATTATAGTTAACAATAAAACAAAATGTTAAATTTTCGTTTGAATAACAAATTATACACACATAAATTATATCATGCTCGCATTTATTTACACCGATTCAAATCTGATCGGGTCGCGCTGTTTGTTAACTTTGACTCTGCGATTGTACCGTGTATGTTTATAACTGCTCTCAGAGAACGATAGTTCGATGTACGAGACTCGCAAAGTTTCAAACGGCCCACACGCACACACAAATATGTTGTCACCATACTTAAAACGAGTGATGCAAATTTTTTCAAAAAATTCTAAATAAAATGGAACATCGTGATAAGCCCCTTAACAAATGCTTATACCTTTTTTCTTGGACGTCCTAACTTCATCTACTTCTTTCTTTTCATTTTCCAATAATTATTTTAAATCTGTTTATCTATAAAACCAAAACAATAAGTAAATTATCCGTAACAATAGAAATAAATCTTCGCTCTTATATCGCAGTGATTGGGGCTTCTAACCATTTTGCAGTGTAATTTATTATCCTCCACCGCTCCGCCACCGCGGCTTTAACACAAGCTTCTAACTTTAGCTTTCAATAACAGCATCTACTTATCCCAACCACACGCTTAAAAATTTTAAAGTACAAGCTCAGCGAACAACATTCACAAAGATCTCGCCTCATAAGAGTCAATTTGCTATACAAACTTTAAAAAAAACAAAATTCGAAATAGCAGGAGTTCGTAATAATACTAATACATGGCCATGGATTTCATATACAGAATTCTACATAAACTTATTATCTAATATTTACATCAATTACACATCGGTGTCGCATAAAGCAATACCAGTCATTTGTTAAAGTTATCAAGTAGCGCAAGAGCAGGACGGCATGTTTCCCTTATCTTTGTGGAATCACATGAAATACTTGTGTACGAATTTATGTATCTACAAGCTTAGAGTTAATGTGTTTAAAGTCCATAGTACAGTGATCTGTTTGGTACACTGTACGAGTGAAAACTTTAAATCATCAAGAAAGACACGGATATATTTATTAAAGGTCGACAGTGCAAAGATCTTCATGGTGCACTTATATATTTATAAAAGTATTTATAGGTTAATAAAAAGTGAATAAAAAATGCAGTTCTATTTTACTTTCAACATATTTTTATGAATGCAACAGGTATTATTGTAGCAAAGAACCGTGAGGGGAATAATCGTAAAATGAAGTAAAGTCAACATATGAAACCATTACAGCCCAGATATAAATTTTTAGCTGTTAATATAGCTAAAAAAAACAGCTAAAAATTTAGAGATATTTATGTGTTTCTCAGCTGTTATCGTGTGTTTTTTTAGCTTACATTTACAGCTATTTTTAAAGGTAAAAATTTCAGCTGAAAACTGTTTGCGTCTACCCGGTTATAAATTTAGTGGCCACATTAGGTGTTACTACACTGATGGCAACACCGAAAGTGGGGAACTAAGATAATTTATAAGCTTTTGAATTTGATAAAATAAAATACTCTTATTGCTGAAAGTTATAATGAATCAGCTTAGTCCCCTACTTTTGGTGTTGCCATCAGTATAACACCTAATGTGGCCACTAAATTCATGACCGGGTAGACGCAAACAGTTTTCAGCTGAAATTTTCACCTTTAAAAATAGCTGTAAATATGAGCTAAAAAATCACACAACAACAGCTAAAAAACACATAAATGTAGCTAAATTTTTAGCTGTTTTTTTTAGCTACATTAACAGCTAAAAATTTATATCTGGGTAAAAATCACAAAAACGTAGTTTTTTCTATTCATCTCATATGTTTTGTATTTTATATTATAATATTAGTCGTAAAAGTTGTAGATCTCAACACTTTTGTGCAAACCATCTTCACCTAGAATGTCACCCACACGTTCTGTAAGTCGAAAAGTGCTTGTAAAATGAATAAAAGGTCATTTTTCCTTTTCCAACCTTTATTGTTTTGCATTCGAGATAATGAATTAAACGTGTGAGTTAAAGATCTTATCGGAATACAACTTTTTTAAATTGAACATATTTAGCGATGATATTAAATTTGCGCTCTAAATCTCAAAAAACGCCGAAAAATTGAAAAATTATTGTTTTTCTCTATTCAATTTACTCGTTTTTTTTTTTATTTACATTTTAAATTATAAAGTTAATATTAGACTTATAGATTTTGAAAAAATATAATTTTGTTTTTATTCAATATTTATCTCTGTAAAATGAAATTAACGCCATACATTTGAAAAAAACGATAAAATACTCGCTCATTCATAATTGTGACGTTGCACTTTCGTGGCCTGAGACACTATAGGGTGTCACAGCCAGGGCGGTCCCGAGACAACGTCCAGAGACACATCACAGAACCTTTCACCAAAGTCCGCCGTATCATAAAACGCGAAAAACCCCCGTCCCCACGCTCACGATGTCCACTGCTTGGCCCAGGAGACTCGTCTCTGAGGAGGTCCTGCCGGTGGTAGTCCGTCAGGATCAGACTACTCTCCCAAGGAGAAACTGTAAATTCGTAAGAAAAAAAAACACACGCACGACAATATACAAGGTAAATAATTTTACGGATACTTCACTTTATTTTGGCAACTTTTACACGTGAGCTTTTAGGCCCGAATCTTGGCGCAATCCGGCGCTATGGCTACAATCCGTGACAATTACGCTTTCCCCCGGATTCTCCCGTTCTCACACTTTACGCTTCCTGAAGGCGTCCCGCACTACCCGATCCCCCGGCACACACGTAAATACACACACGCTCGCACACTCTACTTCACCCTTACCTCCGGGTTCACCATGTTCCGGGTCAAATCAACTATCGGGCCTGCCGATGACATGGTGTCGCAGAGGATAGCTGGGGGTGCCGGTAGGTCTCATCTCCCTGATTGTCGGTCGCAAGGTTGTTCCCGGTTGGCTTGGAAAGCTGATTTCACTCTTTTCCTTCTTTATCTCTCTCGATTCCCTTTATTCCTCCCGAAAACGCGAAAAAAAACTTGGTAGCTCTGGTTTGCTTGGATGCTACTACAAGAGTGTCGCGTTAGGCCCACCAATTAGTGCAGCCTTGCGCATTACCGCACTATATCTACATACATACTTCTGAATCTTACCACCAGGACATTATTCACACGCACTCGAACGTGACGCAATTTACAGAACATACTCTTAATACGGATACATAGGTATACATACAATCTTTGTCGATAAAGCAGTACTGGATTAGCACAATGGCGCAGTATTTACAAATATTCTATCATACGCAATCTCAGAAATGGACCCTTATGTGCCAGAACTACACATTCTTGGGCTTTTTTTCGGCGCTACTCCTTGTATTCGTTTACTCTCACGTAGAACATGAAACACACAGACCCGGACCTTTATTAGCTTCTTGTGAATAAAAATAGATTCCACCTTGATGACGTGTTTCGGCGCTTAATCTTATAGGTCAGAAAAAAATGACTCCGTCATATGATACATACGATTGACACTCGATGCAAAGTTAAGGGTGATAATCATTGTGTTATAAGGCTTTGTGCTTTTATCTCGTGGAAATGTATACATTTTCGAACAAACGCTACACCAAACAGTACCAACTTTTTACACAGTGTGATATTTGCAGATTCAGTTGTTTTGGTGATCTTAGATGGAGAAATTGGTTAGTGATACTTGTCCAGTGGAGGCTGTCCCGTTGGCTCAAGTTTTTTTTCCTACATAGCTGTTATAGGTTTGCCCAACGCAGACATTGGAGAGGATCAGTGATTCCTGGTTGAATGCTTAGAGTCGAGAGGGTAGTATAGGGTCGTTGGTCACCGGGTTTTCCAGCCTTGCGAAGAACAACTCCGCAGGTGACGTCCGCCAGTGAATAGCTGACTTGGTTTAATAGTGCCCGTCTTTAGTTAATATAGTCTTTTAGTCGACGAATCGCTTCCGGAAATGGTAATAAAAATGTATTTGTTGGCAAGGTAGTTTACACTTAGGTGGCCCCTAAAAAGAACCGATGAAATTGATGGTTAAGTAGGGAACGTACATACTTGTAATGGCCCTAAAAAGCGCCAGTGGTGAAACTTCCAGGCTATTCTTTATTATTATTCCTGATGATGAAGAGCTGGCTACGGGTTGCTTGATTCTTACCCTGGGAGTCTTGATGTACGGAGACTGTGATGGAGGGAGGTACGCCGGTGACCAAAGAATATCTCGTCTCAGGTCGTTCCCCGGATAACCAACTGCTCATCTTTAGACGGGAACATGTGGGTAAGCGCGTTGGGGACGCGACGACCAAGAAGGTAGCCGTTGTGGCTTCCCGTGCCCCTCAGAGCAGTTTTCCCTTGCTTACATTTGTAGCCACAAATTTTCTAACTATACTAGGTGGGATGGTGGGACTGCCACACAACTCTGAAGAGTTGGTGCAGATTATGCTCTGGCTAGATATGTCTCCTGGTATTCTGGCAGACGGCATCGGCTGGAATTATTTTTTTTTTTTTCATCGCACTCGTCGGGATTCAAGGTGAAGGAACACTTAGGTCCCTTCCCCTGCTTAGAGAAGAGTGTTGTCCGTAACCGGGATACCCAGCTGCAAGACTATCACCAGCATTCTCTGTTCAACTTTATGAGCTGCCAAAGCTCGACTGTACAACTTTCGATACGCTCCGGCCTATTATAACCACACTTATTTAATTATGTTGCAGGTAGCTTCGATTTAATGTCGACACCACCTAGCGGATTTTACTGAACTAAAGTGAAAAGCTGGCGTATTTTTGCAAAACTTTAAGCTCATTTATTGCTATTGTTATTAAATTTTTTAACATAAAAACTATACTAAAACCATCTAGGAAGTATCATGAATCAGTGTGCAAAATTTCAGCAAAATCGGTTCAGTAGTTTTCGCGGTTAGCGATTACAACGGTTTTAGCGCTTCTGCTTTATATATTAGTAAGATAACTAGCGGCTAAATTTATGCAAAAACTGGGTTCTTGCATTTAAGGCACAACTGATACGAGGAAGTATATTATTGTTAGTATCACACTGTGTAAAAAGTTGGTACTGTTTGGTGTAGCGTTTGTTCGAAAATGTATACATTTCCACGAGATAAAAAGCACAAAGCCTTATAACACAATGATTATCAGAGCGCGCGGTGGCTCAGTCGGCTAGGTTGTGGATTAGGACGCGGGGGAGCCCGTGGTTCGATTCCCGGCCATAGTGCGACTTTTTCGGGCAATTACCTCTGTGATTTTTCACATGTGCTTTTTCACCACGCAATGCTCCTCGAGGAGGGTTTAGGCGACCTTCTCGCAGCAAAATTGCCTAATTCCCCCTACCCCCCTCCCAGTGATGGGAGGCCTCCCATCCCTCTTCCCTTCCTTCTCCCAAGTGCTAAGTGCCCATAGTAGTGCCCTTATTAAAGGAGCCGGACGTAGAGCACTATAATATAAAAAAAAAAAAAAAAAAAAAAAACAATGATTATCACCCTTAACTTTGCATCGAGTGTCAATCGTATGTATCATATGACGGAGTCATTTTTTTCTGACCTATAAGATTAAGCGCCGAAACACGTCATCAAGGTGGAATCTATTTTTATTCACAAGAAGCTAATAAAGGTCCGGGTCTGTGTGTTTCATGTTCTACGTGAGAGTAAACGAATACAAGGAGTAGCGCCGAAAAAAAGCCCAAGAATGTGTAGTTCTGGCACATAAGGGTCCATTTCTGAGATTGCGTATGATAGAATATTTGTAAATACTGCGCCATTGTGCTAATCCAGTACTGCTTTATCGACAAAGATTGTATGTATACCTATGTATCCGTATTAAGAGTATGTTCTGTAAATTGCGTCACGTTCGAGTGCGTGTGAATAATGTCCTGGTGGTAAGATTCAGAAGTATGTATGTAGATATAGTGCGGTAATGCGCAAGGCTGCACTAATTGGTGGGCCTAACGCGACACTCTTGTAGTAGCATCCAAGCAAACCAGAGCTACCAAGTTTTTTTTCGCGTTTTCGGGAGGAATAAAGGGAATCGAGAGAGATAAAGAAGGAAAAGAGTGAAATCAGCTTTCCAAGCCAACCGGGAACAACCTTGCGACCGACAATCAGGGAGATGAGACCTACCGGCACCCCCAGCTATCCTCTGCGACACCATGTCATCGGCAGGCCCGATAGTTGATTTGACCCGGAACATGGTGAACCCGGAGGTAAGGGTGAAGTAGAGTGTGCGAGCGTGTGTGTATTTACGTGTGTGCCGGGGGATCGGGTAGTGCGGGACGCCTTCAGGAAGCGTAAAGTGTGAGAACGGGAGAATCCGGGGGAAAGCGTAATTGTCACGGATTGTAGCCATAGCGCCGGATTGCGCCAAGATTCGGGCCTAAAAGCTCACGTGTAAAAGTTGCCAAAATAAAGTGAAGTATCCGTAAAATTATTTACCTTGTATATTGTCGTGCGTGTGTTTTTTTTTCTTACGAATTTACAGTTTCTCCTTGGGAGAGTAGTCTGATCCTGACGGACTACCACCGGCAGGACCTCCTCAGAGACGAGTCTCCTGGGCCAAGCAGTGGACATCGTGAGCGTGGGGACGGGGGTTTTTCGCGTTTTATGATACGGCGGACTTTGGTGAAAGGTTCTGTGATGTGTCTCTGGACGTTGTCTCGGGACCGCCCTGGCTGTGACACCCTATAGTGTCTCAGGCCACGAAAGTGCAACGTCACAATTATGAATGAGCGAGTATTTTATCGTTTTTTTCAAATGTATGGCGTTAATTTCATTTTACAGAGATAAATATTGAATAAAAACAAAATTATATTTTTTCAAAATCTATAAGTCTAATATTAACTTTATAATTTAAAATGTAAATAAAAAAAAAAACGAGTAAATTGAATAGAGAAAAACAATAATTTTTCAATTTTTCGGCGTTTTTTGAGATTTAGAGCGCAAATTTAATATCATCGCTAAATATGTTCAATTTAAAAAAGTTGTATTCCGATAAGATCTTTAACTCACACGTTTAATTCATTATCTCGAATGCAAAACAATAAAGGTTGGAAAAGGAAAAATGACCTTTTATTCATTTTACAAGCACTTTTCGACTTACAGAACGTGTGGGTGACATTCTAGGTGAAGATGGTTTGCACAAAAGTGTTGAGATCTACAACTTTTACGACTAATATTATAATATAAAATACAAAACATATGAGATGAATAGAAAAAACTACGTTTTTGTGATTTTTACCCAGATATAAATTTTTAGCTGTTAATGTAGCTAAAAAAAACAGCTAAAAATTTAGCTACATTTATGTGTTTTTTAGCTGTTGTTGTGTGATTTTTTAGCTCATATTTACAGCTATTTTTAAAGGTGAAAATTTCAGCTGAAAACTGTTTGCGTCTACCCGGTCATGAATTTAGTGGCCACATTAGGTGTTATACTGATGGCAACACCAAAAGTAGGGGACTAAGCTGATTCATTATAACTTTCAGCAATAAGAGTATTTTATTTTATCAAATTCAAAAGCTTATAAATTATCTTAGTTCCCCACTTTCGGTGTTGCCATCAGTGTAGTAACACCTAATGTGGCCACTAAATTTATAACCGGGTAGACGCAAACAGTTTTCAGCTGAAATTTTTACCTTTAAAAATAGCTGTAAATGTAAGCTAAAAAAACACACGATAACAGCTGAGAAACACATAAATATCTCTAAATTTTTAGCTGTTTTTTTTAGCTATATTAACAGCTAAAAATTTATATCTGGGCTGTAATGGTTTCATATGTTGACTTTACTTCATTTTACGATTATTCCCCTCACGGTTCTTTGCTACAATAATACCTGTTGCATTCATAAAAATATGTTGAAAGTAAAATAGAACTGCATTTTTTATTCACTTTTTATTAACCTATAAATACTTTTATAAATATATAAGTGCACCATGAAGATCTTTGCACTGTCGACCTTTAATAAATATATCCGTGTCTTTCTTGATGATTTAAAGTTTTCACTCGTACAGTGTACCAAACAGATCACTGTACTATGGACTTTAAACACATTAACTCTAAGCTTGTAGATACATAAATTCGTACACAAGTATTTCATGTGATTCCACAAAGATAAGGGAAACATGCCGTCCTGCTCTTGCGCTACTTGATAACTTTAACAAATGACTGGTATTGCTTTATGCGACACCGATGTGTAATTGATGTAAATATTAGATAATAAGTTTATGTAGAATTCTGTATATGAAATCCATGGCCATGTATTAGTATTATTACGAACTCCTGCTATTTCGAATTTTGTTTTTTTTAAAGTTTGTATAGCAAATTGACTCTTATGAGGCGAGATCTTTGTGAATGTTGTTCGCTGAGCTTGTACTTTAAAATTTTTAAGCGTGTGGTTGGGATAAGTAGATGCTGTTATTGAAAGCTAAAGTTAGAAGCTTGTGTTAAAGCCGCGGTGGCGGAGCGGTGGAGGATAATAAATTACACTGCAAAATGGTTAGAAGCCCCAATCACTGCGATATAAGAGCGAAGATTTATTTCTATTGTTACGGATAATTTACTTATTGTTTTGGTTTTATAGATAAACAGATTTAAAATAATTATTGGAAAATGAAAAGAAAGAAGTAGATGAAGTTAGGACGTCCAAGAAAAAAGGTATAAGCATTTGTTAAGGGGCTTATCACGATGTTCCATTTTATTTAGAATTTTTTGAAAAAATTTGCATCACTCGTTTTAAGTATGGTGACAACATATTTGTGTGTGCGTGTGGGCCGTTTGAAACTTTGCGAGTCTCGTACATCGAACTATCGTTCTCTGAGAGCAGTTATAAACATACACGGTACAATCGCAGAGTCAAAGTTAACAAACAGCGCGACCCGATCAGATTTGAATCGGTGTAAATAAATGCGAGCATGATATAATTTATGTGTGTATAATTTGTTATTCAAACGAAAATTTAACATTTTGTTTTATTGTTAACTATAATAGTCCAGCTGTATTTTTATTATTTAATATTTATTATTTGAATATGAATCTAAATAAATTCTCACAATAGTACAGCCGTAGGCAAAAATTTAGGTTAATTTTTTATATTTTCGTGACATTTTTCTATTCTATACGTCAATTTCATTAACTGTTGATGAATTTTTTTTTTTTTAAATAAGATATTTATAATGTCAGTACTCATAATAACGCATTTCTAAAGTTGCTTGTACCATGATATAACCCCCTTAAGCTCAAGAGAACGAGAACGTCCCAAAAAAAGTAGAAGCATCTGTGTTTACATTTTGTACTAAAACGTCTGGTTATTTTTTAACTCCAAACTGACGTTTAATATGTGTTTATAATAATATTTTTTACTGTTTTTTGTATGCCGAAAATTGAGATTATAGTTTTTTTAAATTGGCATGCTTCGTACTCGGTCAAGTCTCAACCCTGAATGTTAATTTAAAACAATTATTGTTAGACAAATGCTTGAAACGAAGAATCGTTATTGATTATCTTGAAATAATAATAATAACAATTGCCCGAGTACTAGCCTTGCAAACGATCACCACCAGCCCAGGAAAGTAATCTGTAACAAACATTCTGCAAATAACAACATAATTTCAATCTCACATCTGCATATCATCTCAATAATTTTTTTTTAGATCTTTGATAATGTAATTAAAAGCCGATCCTCATATTTGACGACACAGTAAAATAAAGTGACCCAAAACGGATTATAAATAATCATTATCCACAAAGTACAATGCCTGCTATCGTACATCGTTACGTTTAAAGTCGTTGACCTTACTTTCGATGTACCTATAACTTTCGATGTATAATCTACGTCCATAAGTACCCCAAACAGGTGATCATGGAAATTTTAGATATTAATGTGTTCAATTGAATAAGTTGAAATTTTCTTGATTCTCTTGAAGTTTAGTCCAATTTCTGCCCGAGAAACGAGTGATCATGGAAATTTTAAAAGTGGAAGGGTTCATTTCATTGAAAAATTAATAGTCCCCTTGATTCTGTTATAGTTGAAACCTACCCCCGCCCGAGAAACGGGTGAAAGAGACGCGCTCTTTTGATAACATTACTTTTCGCATTACTCTCATTAGCAGATACTTTGGAATCATGGTACTACAAAGATAGTCCCTTTTTTAGCGTGGCAGTAAGACGACTTTTAAAGACACCTGCAATTGATCGTGCGATTGACTCATGAGCAGTGCTCGGGGTCTTTGTAATTTCTTATTTGTAGGTGGGAATATACTTTTCACCTGTAAAAAGGCACTGATAGTACTTTTGGCCTTTACTTTCCACCAAAAAGCAATTAAAAAATTTATTTAATAGAACATCAATAAAAAAAATTTTTTTCTTCTTTTACATGATTATATTTCGTGAGTGAGTATTGCAATTTTTCTTGAATATCAATTCTATTCGTGAAGTACTTTTGAGTCACCGCGGTACTTCCTTGGGTACTTCCCGGGCACTTGACGGGTACTTCCCGGGCACTTCCTCGGGTACTTGGTGGGTACTTTCCGGGCACTTACTCGGGTACTTCCCGGGCACTTACCGGGTACTTTCCGGGCACTTGGTGGGTACTTCCTGGATAATTGGCAGGTACTTCCCGGGCACTTGGCGAGTACTTCCCAGGCACTTGGCGGGTACTTCCCGGGTACTTAGTGGGCACTTCCCGGGTACTTAGTGGGCACTTCCCGGGTACTTGGCGGGTACTTCCCAGGTACTTGGTGGGTACTTCCCGGGTACATCCCAGGCACTTGACGGGTACTTTGTAGGTACTTCCCGGGTACTTGGCGGGGACTTCTTGGGAACTTGGCAGGGACTTCCCGGGTACTTGGTGGATACTTTGAGGGTACTTCCCAGGTACTTTGTGGGTACTTTCAGGGCACTTGACTTGTACTTGGCGGGCTTTTTCCGGACACTTGAGTTTTTTTTTGGTTCGCTTTAATTGCTTTCTTATTTCAATTAGATTTATTTTCTGTATGTTGTAAGCTATTCTTCATTCTCACTGGGTCAGTTTATAGTGATAGTTAAGTTCCAACTGAATAAAGGTGTACATTTACGAAACATCTTATTACCGTGACATTTTCAAATTATTATTTAATACACTGAAAAGTTTATGATTTTTTAAATAGATGTTCTATAATTTATGATGAAATAATAAGATAATATTTAGAGCATTTTTAAACGTTTATTTTTAAACCACGTAAATTTCGATGATAAAGAAATAATTTTTATGAGCCCAATCAACTGTAACATTCTTTGGTTATCGTAATTGATAAAAGGACTTGTTCTCAATCATGTACAGACGGCATACCCGGGAACGCAAGCAAGACATACCTAACAACAATATTTTTGACCGAGAGGTCGACTATTTTTGCAAAAATACTGTCATGTAGAGTGAAAAAATCCCTACTGATATGGTATTTTACTTTCATTCGAGGTAACATTACTTAAGTATAAAAATTTAAAGATGTTTTTGTCCTACATGAGAGTGAGAAAGACAGTAAGCGTGTGGATAAACAACTGACAACATAAGGAGCAGACAATATTTACCTTAAGGTATGAAAATTTTTATATCCAACCTTCAAGTTACCAGCAGTAGCTGACGCTCTTGCGTGCGCACATGGATATAGTTCTCACTGCTTACCGACTAAGCTCCAATAACAATATGGCAACGTCGCAAGTTCATGCGGGCGCGCTATAGCTTTCCAACCCCATTTAGGGGTAGTTTGGAACGTATTTTCAATCGGCTCCCATTTAAAATCTATTTGCCCTAAAAAATCAATCCCAACGGGGTTCGCGTCAGAAAAAATCGCTCTACACGCGGTTCTCGGGAAATGCCACCGTTACATATCATGCTTTATATGCATTTCATACGAGAAATTTACTTTTGAAGGTATGCTTCCTACACCAGGTCTGGCGGCTGCGTAGGAACGAGCAGTTTATATTTATTTTCTGCAAATATGTATATATTTGGAGAATGGATGCCGCGAGAGAGCTTATTCTCCAGTGCTCGAGGATGTCAGAGGTGCGAAGCAGGTCGTGAAAGGAAACGAGGCTTGACGTACAAGTAAAATTACATTTCTTCATTGAGTTACAACTTGGTACGAAAAGCGTGCGTTGCAGTCGCTAGTCCAGCGTGGAGTGGCAGCAGTGCTGGCTACCTAAAGGTAGATGCCGCGGTGAAAGAGGGACGGAGAGAGTGCGCTGTTTGACGTGCGTCGCTAATCTGTGCGTTGGATGAGCAGTTGCTTCCACCGAGAAGCTTGTTTTGAGCTTCGGCTGGTGGATGGCGCCACATATATACTGTTTTTCTGCATAACCTCGTTGAAAGAGCTGATTATCTGTTTTAGAGCTGGGCAGATAATTAGCTCTTTCAACAAGGTTAGGCAGAAAAATAGTATACTCACCACGTTCGCAGGTTAAGAAATGCCCTAGATTTCACGTTATCTATGAAATTACGTTTAAGGTAAAATCTGCGATATTCTTAACCTCGCTCGCTAGGTGCGTGATATATGTCTATGGTTATGCATATCACATATGAATTTTAGCAAGGTTCAGGTTGTATACATTGTTATTTATTACAATTAACGATCATAAACAATTGTAGATGAATCTTCAAATTTAATCGTAGTTCTTTGACTATCCTTCTCTGTGTAGTTCTGCTCAGCCACAGAACTTCTAATTATCAAATGTCTGGAACACATTGAGGAACGAAGTAGCATGGTGGGCCGACCGACCTAACACAAAAAAATGTATCTGTTATAAAACGCAATAAAGTGCCATTTGTGGAAAAACTAGAATTTATTAACTAGTTCAAAATCAGCCTACAAAAATGGACGCCCTAATCTTTTGATAATATTATCTGTAATACCGTATCTATTATCTCAAATTAGATTATCGTTGGATAAGCGATGTGATCTTCAAATCCTAGAGAAAGAAAGTTTATTAATCTTTAGAAGCCGGGAAAGTTTGGGTTCAAATCGACTTTTTTTTTACTCAAAATTTATGCACAATTTGAGTAGATAACTCGTTTTAGACACCGATCTGACAGGTGGTCGAACTATCGACCACCCCCGGCCTCCAAAGGTTAATTATTGTAAGAAATAAATGATTGGCCAAGTTGCGGCAGGTAGTGTTTTTATATAGGGGCGTCCATTTTTATAGGTTGATTTTTGGTAGAAGATAGATCTTAATCTTGACACAAATTTCATTACCGCGCATATCTTTACATTTTCTATCCATTGGTCTAAGTAGTGGCTGGTTTATAGTATTGACTACATGGCACTACTTAAATACTTACATAACTTGTTACCAAAATAAACTATACCAAAAAATATTTTGAATCTAAACGAATGATGAGGTTTCTCAATTTTGGTAAGCGTTGCAGCTTGTTTTAGTTTTCAATCACCCTCAGGCCTTTGGCCATAGATTCTTGGTCTATGTGATTCAGCTACGTAACTATTCGAGAGTACTCTTTTTTGTGGTGAGCTGGTCCCATAGAGATATTATAGATCTATAATAGTTCTATGGCTGGTCCACGGTGTAAGGTATATATACACATAGACATATAAGAAACAGTCCGATCAGAAATTAAATGGGTTTGCCACCTTAGTTAATGGGGTCCCCCTTAGGCTGCCAAATTGGTGCCCTATTAGGCGCGTCACGGGGCGAGTTGAGGGTCCATCGTAAGCTGCCCCAGTAACCTACCCAAAACTGTTGAAAACATTATACATTTCTGTGTTTGGGTTAAATGTATGTGACCGTAATTTAATTCTTCCTTATCTGCACGTCCGATAAACTCCATAATCTGCATAGCACGCATGGTAAATTAGGCACATGCTCTTATGATAATTGTATTAAATGTAATGATATACCTACACAAAAAATACAAAGGGTTAGGTAAGCTTTCTTTCCTCTTGGGGCACACTAGAGAAGACCACATCTACGCCCCGTGACGATGCCATTCTAGGACCACATGTGGTTAATTTGGCAGCCTAGTGTGGACCCCATCAGCACCCCACTAAGGTTTCTGATCGGGAGACTGCTCGTTCTTATGTACGGCGCTGAAGCACAAATAGAAAGAGACACAACATTAAACATGTATATCTGTCTCTCTCGCGCGTTGCCAACGGTGGGGAGGTTGCATCAGCTAGACTTAATTTACTAACCTTAATTTACTTATTGATTGAGTTGGGAAAAAATAGCTAAGGTATTGTCATCTTCTTAAAAACATGTTATTAAAAGGCTTTTATCGTATTACAATCGTTGAACGTGTATAAAAAAAATAAAAATAGAATTGTACCCATAAGGCCTGTGTTATTTTTCCCCCAAGTGACTATATATATCGCGAGAGTCACGTGACCTTTTGGAATCTCAATTTATTGCCTACAGTAAACTTCTGTGAACGCTTTCTCGCACCAGGTATCGCATAGGAAACAAATACCGAGCACACGTAGTAGTACACATATATGTGGTGGTGTTCGCCAGCACTAGAAGTATAACTATGTATAAAAAAAACTATATATGGTTGTGTTTGTCAACACTAATGGTATAACTATCTATTCTTCAATTGTCCAAATAATAAAAACCAAAAATGTGATTCAAAATAAAATTTTGAAAATAAATTCTATACTGTGTATTCTTTTCCTTATTCCATATTTTTAACTTTATTTCATTTTGTAAAATATGTTTCAACAAACATAAATTAATTTCTAGTTCATATAAATAGAAGATGCATGAAATCATTTTACAGGGTATCCTCAGGCCGAACGTGCTCCACCCCATGACGGACCATACCTCTCTATGACGGCCCCTGCCCCGTTCTCAAACGGTTTCTATTTTCATTAATGACATACACATTTAATATTAATATAATCATGGAGGGCCTAAATTATATTTTTTAGGTATTTGTCTTTATTATTGAATATTTTTGATCATTAAATTAAAAAAAATTTCGGTACAATGATTTAATTAGCTTAGAGAGCCGGTAGTGCCCCGCTCTCCCCTATTTGACTCTCATTCGCCATACATCTTTTATTTTTATTTTTAATAAGGAAAGGGACCGACCGATCGACCGACTACTATGGAGCTATTCACATAGACATTTTTTGCTTATTTCATTGTGAACGTTCATATTGAAAAGGGGGTTCCACTGTTCCGCTAAACTCAAAGTGAGTAAACAGACTGAACAGACCTATACCTCTTTTTCCATCAGGCATCAGGCAACAAAGTGAACAAAGCCTATTAGACCAACCGAGAAACTTCTGAATTAGAAAGTTGTTGGAGAAGAAGGCGTTTTTGATATTTTATGTGATTGGACCTGCTGATTACGATAAAAATAAATAAAAATTTTTTCGAGTGGTGGATCAATGTTAAAGTCGCATTTGAAATTTTATTTCGCTCATATCTCAGTAACGGTAAGAGCTATAGTAAAAATATAAATAACAGCGTATAGAGCGGAAAATTTCCTATCGATTTGGTCTATTTGAATTATTTAGACAAGCACAAAATTTCGAGAAAAAAAATTGCAAAGAAGATTTTGTACTTAACTTGTAAGAGTAAGTGAGACAGAGAGAGCGACCGAGTCCCCTCAGTCCCCTGCACCCAGCAGTGTCCCCCACTATTCCACCGACAGTAGCAGCGAAGGAGAGAGAGAACCAGAGATAATGTGAGTGTTTGTAAGTGTGGCTGCTGCACACGTGCACACACGGCAACACGGCTTATCCAACGGTGAAGCACCGACTCACTCAATCCACTGAAATATCGTTTGAAGCTTCTTGTATGCCTATACAGATTTTTTAGACGACCGGCTCACACGTTTTTAAAGTAGCCACAAAAAATTTATAATGGAAACTGTTTTTTCCTTTATATATGGATTTTTTTCACGATTTTGATAATTTCCTGTCGATTAAGCATAAGCTTAGTATGAAATTTTTTTAATGAAAATCCGTTTTTTTCATCATTTACTATTTTTATTGACTACATATTATTTTGAAAATTGTACATAAAATAAAGTTTGAATGGACAAAAGTATCTTTTTATGAAATAAACTCATGAAAAGTAACTGAAAATCATAATAATTTTAAACAGGTAAAACTGGAATATTTATATAGAATTTTAAAAGATGCACAGCTTGATGTATTTCGGAATTTTGAATACTCTATGCTCAACATTATATAAAAATGCAACGATACAATAAATTATAACGCGTACAAGAACTATTATTTTGTTTTTCAAAAATCAAAACAAAATCAAATCAAAATCAGTTTTTTTAAATTTTCTGCAGAAAAATATTTTTAACATAGTTCTTAGGCCCAAATTATGAGTACGTTTTTTTTATAATAGTAAGAATATTATATAATTAGTTTTTTGTGCATTACCTCGTGTTGAAAATTTTGTGTTAAAAAGTTTTGTGAAAAAATCGTTTAGTGCAATACAATACACATAAATCCTGGCCAGGTCATTTTTTGCAACAGTTTTATCAGCGCATTTTTTTCGGCTTTGTTGGAGAGACGCTTGTGTATAAATAATTAATATTTTAGCATTCGTTGAAACGTTTTTCCATTTTCTTAACTGAAAATTTTTCGAATTAAAATAAAAACGTTTCAACGAATGCTAAAATATTAATTATTTATACACAAGCGTCTCTCCAACAAAGCCGAAAAAAATGCGCTGATAAAACTGTTGCAAAAAATGACCTGGCCAGGATTTATGTGTATTGTATTGCACTAAACGATTTTTTCACAAAACTTTTTAACACAAAATTTTCAACACGAGGTAATGCACAAAAAACTAATTATATAATATTCTTACTATTATAAAAAAAACGTACTCATAATTTGGGCCTAAGAACTATGTTAAAAATATTTTTCTGCAGAAAATTTAAAAAAACTGATTTTGATTTGATTTTGTTTTGATTTTTGAAAAACAAAATAATAGTTCTTGTACGCGTTATAATTTATTGTATCGTTGCATTTTTATATAATGTTGAGCATAGAGTATTCAAAATTCCGAAATACATCAAGCTGTGCATCTTTTAAAATTCTATATAAATATTCCAGTTTTACCTGTTTAAAATTATTATGATTTTCAGTTACTTTTCATGAGTTTATTTCATAAAAAGATACTTTTGTCCATTCAAACTTTATTTTATGTACAATTTTCAAAATAATATGTAGTCAATAAAAATAGTAAATGATGAAAAAAACGGATTTTCATTAAAAAAATTTCATACTAAGCTTATGCTTAATCGACAGGAAATTATCAAAATCGTGAAAAAAATCCATATATAAAGGAAAAAACAGTTTCCATTATAAATTTTTTGTGGCTACTTTAAAAACGTGTGAGCCGGTCGTCTAAAAAATCTGTATAGGCATACAAGAAGCTTCAAACGATATTTCAGTGGATTGAGTGAGTCGGTGCTTCACCGTTGGATAAGCCGTGTTGCCGTGTGTGCACGTGTGCAGCAGCCACACTTACAAACACTCACATTATCTCTGGTTCTCTCTCTCCTTCGCTGCTACTGTCGGTGGAATAGTGGGGGACACTGCTGGGTGCAGGGGACTGAGGGGACTCGGTCGCTCTCTCTGTCTCACTTACTCTTACAAGTTAAGTACAAAATCTTCTTTGCAATTTTTTTTCTCGAAATTTTGTGCTTGTCTAAATAATTCAAATAGACCAAATCGATAGGAAATTTTCCGCTCTATACGCTGTTATTTATATTTTTACTATAGCTCTTACCGTTACTGAGATATGAGCGAAATAAAATTTCAAATGCGACTTTAACATTGATCCACCACTCGAAAAAATTTTTATTTATTTTTATCGTAATCAGCAGGTCCAATCACATAAAATATCAAAAACGCCTTCTTCTCCAACAACTTTCTAATTCAGAAGTTTCTCGGTTGGTCTATACATGGTCGCAACTATGTTGACTGACAGAGAACACAGTATGAGGCTCTTTTACCGTCAAGCTTGAATCAGATGGCGCCAGGGCACGTCGCGGCTGTCATGGCCGTCTCACTCACACAACATTACTTTTCAGTATTGTATATATACAGGAAATTAAAGTGTAGTGGTAAAGCGCAATATTTGAAATTTTGAAATGAATAAGGAAGACAAGAAAGAATACTATGGGAGCTTCAAAGTTTCAGAATTGAAAAAGCTTTTAAAAGAGAAAGGAGCAAGAGTCAGTGAAAGAAAAGCAAAACTCGTGGACAGGTAAGCCATGACTTGGGAGCGGCAAAAATGTTGGTCTCCCAATTGCTTCGAGCCACTTTTTTTTTATCACACTATCAGAAGGAAATTTAAATTACACTTTCTTATCGCAGGATATTACACTGCACTTCATTTTTCCTACTATCTTTAAACGTAAATGCAAACAAAAATTGTCTGCAAACAACAGCAATCATTTACAAAGGAATTATGTCTTCTGCTTTGCTCATTACACAGATAGGCTCACGAACACAATACACAACTGTAAATTTGACGGTGTGTACGTATGACAGCCGCGACGTGCCCTGGCGCCATCTCATTCAAGCTTGACGGTAAAAGAGCCTCATAGGTCTGCTCACTCAATTTGAGTTCAGCGAAACAGTGGAACCCTCTTTTCAATATGAACGTTCACAATGAAATAAGCAAAAAATGTCTATGTGAATAGCTCCTATGTGAATAGCTCCAAAAAACGTACCTCATGACTCAATAGGTTTGTTTAAACCCCTCTTTGGCTCGGTCCCAGTTCTGTACTGTATACTGTATAGATTCACTTAGGTAGGTTTTGTGGGAAAAAGTATATCGATATCGATACAGTGCAGAACCGAACCGAACGAAAGGAGGGTTTGAACAAACCTACTAGATATGATTGAGTCATTTCAGATATCTAGTATATATGAATCAGATATGTTTTGATTGTTTGTGATTCCTCTGTGTTAATTCTTTTGTTTTTTTTATTGTAAAAGTGAAACACAGATTCTGATACTTATTCGACATTAAACAAAATTTGGTGAGTTGACAATCACTAGGAGAAAGGTAACGGTGAAAATTTTCTGTGAGCACGTCTTTGTTGCTGTTTTTTGGTAACATGAACACGTACGCTTGGAAGAATATTTACAGACATGAATTTGTTTGAATACTTATTTTTGAACGTTTGCTTGTTTTTTTATACACAAAGTACGAAGTGGTTTTAAAAGTAGGGTTAGAAGTAAGATCGAACGTGAAGCTAGCTCCCAAGTCGTTGCAACGGTATTGTCAAATATCTTATTTCAATTTGAGAATATGCTTAAGCTAGACCAGATATCTTCCTTTTTTAGTACAATGAATGGCTACCAGTCCTCATTTTAAAGGTATTCAAAGTAGCATTCAGTATGCTCAATGATACTACTGATGAGATTGGTGGCCAGACTCAGCTTTATTAAACTTATGTGATCGAGTTTGCAGAAATATTTTGGTTACAGTTTTTTTTTTTAATAATCTGTGATATTCATAAGTAGCTTTTAGTAAGCATACAAAGCACTAAGATGTACTATCATATTAGCTCTTTTGATTTGAACATATTTGGTAAAATACTATTTTTTTTATTTATCTTCACTCACATTAGATTCATACAAAGGGTACAGTTATTTATTAATAAAATAAATTACACGTAATATACTTGTGATACAGAGCATGACTTTATTATATTTCATTTTATTGATTATGACAAAGGAGCAAGATGTTTGGATTTGATATAGTTCTTTATTAAGTTAGTTATTCAATTAAAGAACGGTTTAAAAGTCTGCAGTAGCCTTTGTATATATTGAAAGCATTCCTGTTAATGTGTGTCAGTATAAAAACTTAAGTTGTAATAGAATGGAAAATTACTACTTAGATCTTTAAAAAACAATTTTTATTTTATGATTGTCATGAATTACCACTATTCATAGCAACTGCTTAAAATCTTCATAAATCATGATTATTTACATGTACCAGTAAAAAGTTTACAAAAGTTGAGTGAACTCAACTTATTTGTTTGTTAATAGATTTCAACACAATGCCTAGAAAGCGACACCATGAGTGGACAGGATATGTTAGAGTCATAGTAAATGGGAAGCATAAAGCTAAATGCTGTCAGTGTAATAAAGTGATGTCAAACACTTCATCAGATTTTTTGCGGAAGCACAGGTTAATATGCAACCTTAATTTATAATATCATAAGTATGTATTTTTCCTTGACCATACATTTAATTCTGATTTTTTTTAGGAATCAGAGTTGCACTAAATCAAACACTGATATAGACCCTCCTTCGAGTCCTGAGTCTTCAGCTGTACTGACTACTCCCGAGATAGTGTCTTCTTCTCTTACAGAAGAACCTAATGGAAGTGCCTTGAACTGTGAATCTTCATGTCTTCAAGCTAGACAGTCTGTAAGTATCTATTAACTAGAACCAATTGTACTAGATTATACAGCATTTCTTTACATACACTCTCAAATTTGTTTTAAAAAGTATAATCTAATGAATTGAATATTTTGACTGTTTAATCATGAGGGTAACATGATAGCTAGTGTATTTATCTATATGTGCATACGTGATAACATGTCAATAGATCACCCTAAAAAATTATGTTGACTACATGAAATCTATTGAATTTGGGGAAAAACTTTGTAACTAAATTCTTTTTACCTCTGGTGTAATAAGGTTCATGCATATAAAAAAAGTTTGCCACTATTGCAAGTATTTAACCAGTAAACATAGTGAAGTTGCTGCAGATCTATTAGAAACCATTTTTGCCTCATAAAACAAAATTTTTATCTTCTTGTTTCAAGTTGAAAAAATTTTAAATTCTTATAAAATTATAAAAAAACATCGTTTTAAAAATCTTCGAAATTATAATTTAGTCACAGATACGAGAAGTGACGTATAGTCATGTATGTTAATATAATAGATTTGTTCGATTAAGAGATTCCGAGCACTCCGAGTGAAACACGGGTTCTTGCCTCGAGCGCTCCGAGCGCTCCAACGCTCCACTGCTCCACACGTGCTCATAATCAGGCAACCCAAAAAAGCCGTAAAAGAGCCAGCTATGAATTATCTTAACCTCTTATCTGTAGATAATTTACTTACACTAGCCGTGTGTTCCAGTAGCGCTCTCCGACAACTTACCGACAACTTAAACATGACGCAAGATATCGTAAGACATAATTAGGTTGTCGGTAAGTTATCGGAGAGCGTTACTGGAGCACACCCTAGATGACAAGTAAATCGGGCACTACTATACGGATTTTTTAGGTCATCTGGGCCGAGAGCACGTGTGGAGCACGTTGGAGCGCTCAGAGCAAGAAGCAATAACGCGTGTTTGGACTAGAGTTTGGAGCACTCCGAGCGCTCGGAAACTCTTAATCGAACAAATCTAATGTATCTCGTTAGCGCTTTAAGGTCAGTGCAAGAAGAAGATGTCAGTAAATAGTAGTCTGCAAAAATCAGACGATTAATTCGCTACGTGTATGGCAATCAAGTGATGCCATGATAAGAGAGAAAAGATTGTTTGATGTTTCGTCCCGAGAGCACGCCAGGACTCATCAGTAAGGCTGATGACGTGCTCCCTGCCTTAGACACCTATATCGGTGGGGGTACCCTAGCTCAATCTTAAACGCCCTTATATATTAACCAACATGAAAATCCGGGCACTTGCGAGTAGGTTAACTTCAATGGTTGGACCCCTATTGGATGGTTGGAGAAAGACGGAGAGCAGTAATGAACATGTGGTAGTGAGGGTCCCCACACACACTCCCCTTCCAGTTACGACGCCGGAATGGCCGGATGAAGGAGTGGTGACGATATGTGAGAAGTACGCGGTAACGTGTGTATGACGTGCGAGATGTGGTGTATTAACAGAAGGCAAGATAGGGGAGAAAGAAGTTGATAGTTGATAAGGTAGATCTCTGAATCCTCCACGCTCTTGTAGAGTCCTAGAGAGAGGCGAGCAGAAGCTCTAGCCACGACCGAGACCAGAGGTCAAATCGGAGAAAGAGGGGGAGGAAGCTAGTTGCTGTCCCGAGGCGTAGAGAATACGGAGATGCTATTAGAAGGTTGCGCATGTTCAAATTTACGGGGTCACCAATATGGCAATCATGATGTTTCGTCCCGGGAGCACGCCAGGACTCATCAGTAAGGCTGATGTGCTCCCTGCCTTAAACACCTATATCGGTGGGGGTACCCTAGCTCAATCTTAAACGCCCTTATATATTAACCAACATGAAAATCCGGGCACTTGCGAGTAGGTTAACTTCAATGGTTGGACCCCTAGCGGATGGTTGGAGAAAGACGGAGAGCAGTAGTGACCATGTGGTAGTGAGGGTCCCCACATAAGTAAAGTACGCAAAAAACGAAGAACTCATTTTGCTAGAATCTTACAGTCAAAGTATACTTTTGACTGACAGTGTAGGTAAAAGGTTATTGTACATAAGTAACAAAGGAGTTCATACGGTCATATTTGACAAAGATGTATTCAGTAATTATAATTTTACCCCTTAAATGTACCTTTTAACAAAACAAAAAGGTAAGTTTGATGTGTTATGTTAATATTTTGTAAGGAATTTTTAAAGCCTTTATACACTGGCAATAGATAGTATTCTTTCTATTGAATCTGGCCTTGAAAAGTTCTGAAATCAAAATATACAAACAGTCGAGTTTTTTTTGCGCAACATAGCAACATACATTTTGTTTGACACTTGTAGTATAATACTGTTAAATACTGCTACTTGAACATAATCAAACTGAGTAATATTATTTTTTATTCTAATATTTTCATATACTTTCGACATAGCAAGGCATGAATGTATTAGATGTAAGGTTTGCACAAAGTTTTTTAAAGTACGTGTACTAAACAATATCATCCTACAAGTGTCGTACAAAATATATGTTGCACCAAAGAAAAACTTTACCTTCTTCATATTTTGATTTTAGAACTTTTCAAAGCTACGTATTCATTAGGAAGAAAACTATTCATTGTTAGTGTATTTGAAGGTAAATATAATTATTATCATGATAAACTCATGGTTCACAGCTTTTTTATTACAAAGATATTGAATGTAATCTTCAATCATACGAATGGTAATTAATAAAATAAAGCTAGTGGAGATATCACTTACGTCAAACCCGCCTAACTTTACGGTCGAGATAAGTCTGTTCTGCTTCGATATTACAATTTGAGGTTATGTTACTAGCTTTAGTGGCATTTTTGTTATAACAACTCAGATGTCAGTGTAACTTTTTGCTCTAACATGGTACATAACAGACAACTAGGATATTCAGAATCATTGAAATTATTGTTGCTTTCACGTTTGCTGTCGTAATAAATCTGTAAACTTGTGATATTTGCTATTTATAATGTATTGGATACTCTGAAGTCCTGAAATTACACACCGTTTCATCATCAGATGGCGCCAATACACTTGCACACAGCGAATTAAGGCTTCAGTGATTCCTTATAAATTATTAACTCAATACATCAAACTTATCTAACGTTTTTGTTTTGTTAAAAGGTACTATTATGGCAATATCATAACTTTTCAGAAAAATGCCATTTTTTCAATGTTTATTTCAAAAAACTTGATTACGTTAGATACCGTTCATACTAGAAAGTACTGGATAGATACGAAGTCTGTGCAATATAGATACGGTGATCTACAATGGTCCCACTGAATTTCTACTAATAGTTGCTCTTATGAAAATGTTCTAAACATATGAATGTATGCCGAGGTTAATTTGCAAAAATCATTCATAATGTTACCGAACGAAATAAATTTTCTGAAAAAGTACAGTTTCAGGATGTTCATTTAGGATGCGTTTTTTCTTTTATTAAACTACTTTATTGTATAATTCTCAAAAAAAATTTCATTCAGCTCATTACATAAATTAAATAACTCGTTCCAACAAAATTTTTAGATAAAATACCTAGTAATGAAACGCATTGATAATCTCAAATGTGTTATTTATTCAACTAGCTTTCATTCTTACATCTTTTTTATGTATTGACGGAATCCTAACATTCTAAATTACAGTTATTTAATAACTAAGTAATTCTGACAATAAATAATTATTCATTATGATAATATGTACCAAAACCATAAAATTGATGTACAACTTACTTAAAAATTTATTTTTATTGAATGATTTCTGATTTTTGTGCTACTTAAAAAACAGATTATTCATGTATGATTAATAACTACCCCAATCGCTGAATTACATGAAGCTTAGGTGTACAGCTTGTTATTCAGGGCACTCCGGGAAATAGTTATAGTTGCCTGTCTCATCGATTAGATTATATTGATACTATTATAGCTATATTACACGATTTATTGTGAGCAGCTGTTTTACTAAACAATACGTAAATCAGAAAATTTCTTGATTGCGTCTTTAACTCATGGCACAAGGTCAAAAAGAATTAAAAATTACGTTGTTTTAGTCTGTTATCTCATTTTTCTCCTTGAGCTCCAAATTATTTAGCCTAATTGGGGCTTAATTAATTATGAAAAATGGCAAAGTTAAGTGGCAATACTTTTTTTCCCAATAAAACAATAATTTTTTTTAAATAAATTTTGTTATTTAACTAGATACTTTAAGAGATATATTTGTTGAGGTAAAAAATTTTAATTTTCTTTAGATTATCCGTTAATTGTTATCTACAATTTATATTTATTATGAAAATCAAACTCTTTCTATAGTTAATGCGTGCTTACCAACTAAGAAGACCGCAGGAACGGTACAACTAATAACTTAACTCTGTTACTAAAAAATTTTTTATTTATTTATTACAAGTTTTACTCTAGATACTGAAGTTAACGTATTCACGTTTAAGGCGTATGAAATCCAGGCTTTGAATAATAAGACGTTGATGTATTCAAAATATTAAAATTTTCATGCGTCATTTAAAATTTGCTGCCAAGTTAGTATCCTACGTGTAAGGGCTCGGGTACATGGAACCGCGTAAAGCGTATCGCGTATCGGGTAAAATTACAGGATCAGGGAAAGTTAGGTACAGTACGCTTCACGCGAAAAAATTTGTCATCGTGCACGTGGGAGTGAAAAATACGCGCGTAAGTGTTTTCAAACCAATCACAGCGAGTATTTCATTGGCTTTGCACATGTTGTCTCGCTCGAACTCATAACAAAAATAAAGTTACGCCCGTATTTTTGTACCCATGTGCACGATGATGGATTTTTTCGCGTAAAGCGTAAATAAAGTACGCAAGCTGTAAATACAGTCAGCAGCTAATGTCAACAACAACAATTAAAGTATCAATTGTGTAATTAATCGAATTTCTGACATGAAAAACCAATCGTAAGAACTTTAGGCAAATTGTGGAAAGTCTATACGACCTATGCAATGTAATAAATAAGTGTCGAACTAGACTGGAGCCGCTCAGTCGAAGTTCCAGTGGCTTGCACGGGAAAAGAGCGTGCATCTGCAGCTCGAAATCACGTGCACGTTTGCACCGTTTTTTTTGCTGTCTGTGCACGTTGTTTTGTGCTCCCACCAAGCACACTGTTTTTGCCAGCAGCACTGCACCGACTTTAGCTGTGACAGAATTTCTCCGTGCATGTACCCGAGCCCTAAGGCTGCGTTTAGATAGAGTCTGGGAGTCTGCCAGACTGGCATTGAAGCCTATAAGAGTGAGAGAGAGGTTAGATGTGGAGGGTATTCCAAAAGACAGGGCGCACGCGGGTGCACACTTTTGGAGCGTTCCAAAAGCTAAAATTGCGTGCGCCTGAACTGCTCTAACTTATAAGAGGATATACATTGTGAAGGGATCTTTATAAAACCAAAATGCATAAATATATGTTGTATATGTATTAGGTGTTTTACATACATAGGTTATTTAAATTAAAAATAAAGTTTTTTGTTTATAAAGGATCCTTCACATTAATAATATCAGACTCATCACATAAGTCACCTAAAATCTACTCAGCCGATAACAAATCTGTACTTTAGACGCGCGCCTGCGATTTTTAGCTTTTGGAACGCTCCAAAAGCATCAATCCAGGCGCACGCGCCCCCTGCCTTTTGGAATACTCTCGTGGTCTCGTGATGAACCTTTCTCTCACTCTTATGGGCTTCAATGCCAGTCTGGCAAACTTCCAGACTCCATCTAAACGCAGCCTAATGCTGTATACGTCTTGTCTGGTTTTTTTCCAAATAGTTGTAGGTACACGCATACTTATACGCGACTTCAATTCGACATATATTTTTCATTATATATATTATTAAATATTTATGGGACGATTTTACTATGAGAGAGTCATCCACCTGCCCCTCTTGTCTGAGGCTTTGTTGTTCTTTACTATTATCTGAAAATTTGCATGCCACGGTAAAAGGCACTGTACTAATTGCCTACTTATATGATACATCATGCGTGCTACCTACTGTGAAATTAGGAAATACTTGTAGCCGACATTACATTGTTGGTAGCTCTTCTTAATTTTGAGAATATGCCTATCTCAATTGTACACAAGGAAAATTCGGCTTGCAGCCAATTTCATGGTAAAAACATTTTCAGGCTGAAACTAATACTGAAGAAATCTTAATTTGAGCATTTTGAGATACACAGGTCTTGTTTTCGTTATTCTAACGACTTTCTGGCCCATATTTGTCGGTAAAGCTGTGAAATAGGAATAAAGAGACTGAATTAAATCGAAACACATCAGAAATACTAGGAAAAATACTTAATTAACGATATTTCAACTTAAAATCGATGTACGTAGGATCTTTTTAAATTTACACTGGGCAACACCGCACCAATGCGTAGACTGTTCTCAGCAGTTTTTTCATTAGAGATTCAACTTTTTCTTCAACGGCTCCTATGTCCTATCTGACATGTTATGTCGGTTTGTTTACCTGCCTCTCGTCAGTTTCGTTGATTGTCACGAGGGTGGCGCTATAGGCGGGTTCACATTGCGAATAGTAACGCGGTCACCGAGGCTTCGTCTGCTTTTTCAAACTTACCTCGTAGCGCTTTCGGCTTTCGTGCGACTTGATAGTACATGGTGATGCATGAAACCACTAAAGTGCCTGCAGGACTTAAAACTGCCATTCTCTTAATCCCCACCTGTCCAACCCTCGGACCCTCGGAGCGAATACGTCGCTCTTATCGCATTTGCGTGTAAAAGCCCTTACAGAGTTGTGCAATCACATATGCATGTAATACTTATGTCATACATGTGATACTACCTGTCAACATATTAGAAGTTGGTTGCGGTGCTGCAGAATACAGAATTGGGGTGAACTGTATTTAAAAATGTGATTTCTATCGATTTCATTTGTTACACCCAACGGTTAAGCAATATTGTGACCGTAATAGAAAATGACTATCTTTTGTTGAAGTTAAAATCGCTGTTTTTTGCATAAGTTAACCTCTGCCCATTGTTTATAATGTTTAAATATCACTGATCATACAGTTTGTTAATTACTCTTTTGAGAAATCTGAGTGTACTGAAGATTATTTTGAAGTGACTAGTTTTTTGTTCAAGATTTATCTGTCATTAAAGTTTTAAAATGGGAAAACCGTGCCATAGTAGCTGGGAAGGTTTCACTAAAATAAGAAATAATAAAGGAGTCATAAAGAAGGCTAAATGCAACAACTGTTTAAGTGTTTACACGAATCATGAAAGCAAATTTCTTGCAAGGCACAGGTATGTTTTACAGTCAAAAAGTCTATTGAGTTAATGTAATACTTTCATACTTGGTAGATTTCCTTTTATTACGTCTATTGCATACTGTTACAGGATTATTTGTATAAGTCCAGTAAATACTAATCTCAGCTCACCTGAGACATCAACCTACACCAGTAATACTTACCATGCTGCACAAGCCATTGGACTTCCTAGAAAGGATTATGAATATGAACAAGAAACACAACTGGTTAGTTTTTTCGTAAATTTTTTACTTTTATAAAATTTTATTAACGCTATCACAACATTATGTGCCGATATTATGCTTTTATTGCGAAAATAGACATTCTAGAAACAAAGAAATTAAAATTAACAATTGGGATTCCAAAAAGTCACGTGACTCTCGCGATATATATAGACAATGGGGGGGGGGAAAGAAGACAGGCCTTACAGGTACAATTCTTTTTTTTTACAATCATTATTTTTTTTAAACGTTCAACGATTGTCATAAGATAAAAGCCTTTCAATTATATGTTTTCGAGGAGATGACGATACCTTAGCTATTTTTTGCCAACTCAATTAGTCTTTTGCAGCTTAAAACTTTGAAAGTGCGAAAACGCACATTAAACCTCACCAAAACACTGCTTGTTTTCCTATATAATGTAGTCGGGAATGGGATAACTTTGTACAAGTTAAATGTGCGTTTAGCACTTTCAAAGAAAAGTTTTAAACTGCAAAAGACTGATTGAGTTGGAAAAAAATAGCTAAGGTATTGTCATCTCCTCAAAAACATGTTATTAAAAGTCTTTTATCTTATTACAATCGTTAAACGTGTAAAAAAAATAAAACTAGAATTGCACCCATAAGGCTAATCTTATTTTACCCCCCATTGGCTATGTACATCGCGAGAGTAACGTGACCTTTTATTTTGATATTTCTTACAATTGAAATCACATTTTCTGCGTCTATATGTAAAACGCGAACTTTCGTAATTTCAAGTTCGATATCTCGAAAACGCATCAAGAGAGATTTTTGAAATTATTTTTCCCATTATCCTTGATAAGTTTTTCATCAAAAACCACACTTACTTTTTGTCACCACATGAATCGTAAGATCCCCAACTTCTCTGTTCATTTCAGTGTTGATTTGGGAGGTGGATGAGATGACGCATCCTTAGCCTCACGCCGAGGTAGCCTCACCAGGGACGAATCGGGCCTAGGAGGGCCCTGGGGTTAAAAATTTTTTTAATGAGCTTGCATCAGCCAGAAAACTACAGATATTGTTGCACTTCTCGCATCGACGACTTCTATGAATTTTTTAAGCCGTGAAAAGCTGCCAGGCCTTAAAAATTGAGTTTTCCGCGGATACGCGTATCAGTGCACAGAAAAAATATCAGGAAAAAAATCATAACTTTTTTTCGGGCTCTTGTGCCACCAAAAAAACGAATAAAATGTATCTCTGTTACATCAACTTATCATCTCTATTAGTTTTTTAAGCTGTGAAAGGCCGCCGGGCTTTGAAAATTAAGAGTTTTCCACGAATACGCGTATCAGCGTATACGAAAAAATTCGACAAAAAAATCATAAATTTTTTTCGGGCTCTTGTGCCACGATAAAAACAAATCAGATATATATCTATTATATCTAGTTATAATCTCTATGGGTTCATTGAGTTAAAGAAGGCCGCCAGGTCTTGAAAATTAAGAGTTTTCCGCGGATACGTGTATTTGCGTATACGGAAAAAATTGAGAAAAAATTCATAACTTTTTTTGGAGCTCTTGTGCCCACCAAAAAAAAATAGCATATATCTCAATCATATTTACTTATAATTTCTATTAGTTTTTAAAGCTGTAAAAAGCCGCCGGGCCTTAAAAATTGAGAGTTTTCCGCGAATACGCGTATCAGCGTATATGGAAAATATCAGAAAAAAAATCATAACTTTTTTTCGGGCTCTTATTCCACAATAAAAATTAATCGAATACATTTCAAATATATCTACTTATGATCTGTATAAGTTTATTAAGTTGTAAAAGTCCGCCAGGCCTTGATACGCGTGTCCGCGGAAAACTCTTAATTTTCAAGTGACAGCTTTAACAACTAATAGAGATTATAAGTTTATATGATTAGGATGTATGCTATTCATTTTTTTAGTGGCACAAGAGCTTTCAAAAAAGTTGTGATTTTTTTCCCGATTTTTTTCCGTATACGCTGATACGCGTATTCGCGGAAAACTCTCAATTTTCAAGGCCTGGTGACCTTTCTCAGCTTAAAAAACTAATAGAGATGATATAACAGAGATATATTTTATTCGTTTTTTTGGTGGCACAAGAGCCTGAAAAAAAGTTATGATTTTTTTCCTGATTTTTTTTTTCTATGCGCTGATACGCGTATCCGCGGAAACTCTAATTTTTTAAGGCCTGGCAGCTTTTCACGGCTTAAAAAATTCATAGAAGTCGTCGATGCGAGAAGTGCAACGATATCTGTAGTTTTCCACCTGATACAAGCTCATTGAAAAAATTTTAAACCCCAAGGCCCTCCTAGGCCCGATTCGTCCCTGGTGAAGCTACCTCGGCGTGAGGCTAGTTTCAGCTCCATATTTTTAAGGTGGCACAAAAGCCCAAAAAAAAGTTATAAATTTTTTTTTGATTTTTTTGTATTTGCGTATTTGCGTTACGGCGGAAAACTCATCATTTTCCAAGCCTAGCGGCCTTTCACGGCTTGAAAAATGGGTAGGGATAGTGTATAGTAGTGATAGAAACATATTTTATCAATTTTCAAGGTGGCAAGGTAGTTTCAGCTCCATCTCATCTGAGGTTGTAGATAATATCTGTATTGATAAAATAAACGTAAGATAGTTATTTTTCTACGCCCAGAATGTCAGAAAATTGCTACTACATTGATTTTATGCAGAAATTATTATGAAAAAATCAGGTGTAGGTTTCGGGACTCCCGGCAGAAATGAAACTTCCAACTTGAATGTTATTAAACTTGGTATAACAGAAAGTGAGAAAATTAGATTACACCTTATTTCAATAGGTCTTTAAGAATCTCATATTAAAATAGTAAAAATTGTATTATTAAGTATTTGAGCACGCGCGTGCATAAAACATATTTATGTTACATGTGACGCATGTTACACGCATTTTAAATACTTCCATGTTTGCTATATGTATTGTTTATGTACACGAATTGTTGGTTATGTAATGCAGAAACAAACAAAAGTTTTCACCATAGTGCCCCTAAAAAAGGTACTTTTGTCAAGTTACGCGGGACAAAAATACTATTTATTTAAAATTTTTTATTCGTGCATCTAATATGATATCATGTACTTACAATCAACTCTTGTTGAAATCATTGCATCTGACGAATTTTTTTTTAATTTTAGGTACCGTCAAATTAAAATAATCCACTCTATCTGATTGAGATTAAGGGAAACAATTGACATATAGCTATTTTCCATTGTAAAGTTGTAATTTGTCATTAAGTTCGTTTTCTATGATTATTTATAAAATAATATTAAAATTTACCCGTGCTTATGACTGATTTCTACTAATATTAAAATGAATAATAAGAATATAGGTTGTGGTCACGTGAAAATTATACATGATAATACATGATAGAGAATATAATTTAAATTAATTCATATCTAGGATATGTAGGATGTAGCTTTGCCTTTGAGATATGACTTATTATTTTTAGAATAATTACGATTGTTTAAATGAATCCGTGTAACATATATTTTTGCTCCTCAATAATTAATTTCTATACATGGAATTATTTTTGGCCTATTTGGCTTTCCTTTTGAGATACGACTGTTTTTCTAACTTTGAGAGGTTATGTTGTAACAAAAATTTTTTGAAGGTTTTGTCAAAATTTGTATTAATGTTCTAAATATGCTATACTGAATAAAAAAAATGTTTTTTTACTTGTTCTTTTCAAGATACAGTCGAAAAAGGAAACAATTAAGATTATGTTTGTGCATAGTCCAACCCTGCTATATTTTTGCACCTTGATCATGTAGTTCCCCTTTAGGAGGCCCGTAAAAATTATTATTTTTAGCCAATTTTGCTTCCCTTTCGAGAAACAGCTTTTTTTCTTGTTTTCAAAGGTAAGATGGTCGTATTATACATATTTAATACTTAATGCAACGTAATGCACGTTTTTTTACACACATGTATACATATGAACATGTATGTAATGACCGGGACGTGAAACACACACATATATCTATACATATATATATATACGTATCCAAAATTCATACGTATACTTTGCCTCTAGTACAGGTACAGCTGTAATTTTTCTCTTTTCTCATTTCTTCATATACCAGTACCTTATCAGATTGAGCAAGCACATCGGTTTAGTGTTTAATTGTAGCGTATAGAAACATACATACTAACATACCTATAACATATGTATACATTCATAGGTATAGAACCAGCGTGAGGGGAAAGGAGCAAGTAGTGAGCTTCGGGGGAGTGAGCGGACAATCTTGGGACCGCTCGTGATTGGTCGACCGCCATTTGAAACTCATGGGGAGTTTGGTCATATACTTGTATGTATGTATGTATCCATATATATATATATATATATATATATATATATATATATATATATATATATATATATATATATATATATCGTGACGTATATATATACTAAATGATGCGTTGTCAAGCTCACGCCTTTCCCCATGATGTCAGGACTCACCGTCGAGTGAGAGAAATTGTCCCTTTTGGAAAAGGTTATTAAGAGTGGATTGACCAAATAAATAAGTGATTAGATCGTGTATTATGTTAGTGTACAGTAATAAATTTTTTTTTGGTGTTGTCATGTGTACTACTAGATTGGAAAAAATAAAAACATGGGTTGCGACCGTAAATAACACAGCATATATGAGTATATACATACTTGCACTTGTGCGAAGCTTGAGAAACACAGGTATTGCTTACATTTATCTATTCCTCACAACACAGCGCTCAATAAGAGAGTGGCGTTGGCTCAGTGGTAAGCGTGCTTGTTTCTGATACAACGCAGTTCTAGGGGTCGTGGGTTCGATTCCCGGTGAATGCAGATTTTTTCAAAAACTGTTTTCATCTGGAAAAACTCCTATGTAACCCCGGCTGTTTCGGGGCGGGTTTTTCCGTGGAATTTTCCTTCAGAGTAATTCCATGGTTTTTTCCTTGCCCCACAGGTTTTCGGGCCTGGATAAATGCAAAACAGTGTTAGGGCTAAAGGTAGGGATTAGCGGACCCACGGGGCTTTCCTGGGGATACTAATTAGCCTGGATCCGATGCTTCGGCAGAGAGCGCCAGCTTAACCGGTGAGGAGTGGACATCCTGGAATAATGGAGTCTTCTCCGGGGAAAGGCTACACAGTGGTGAGTGGACCCGATGCACCATCGGTGCAGAGAGTGTCAGCTCAACTGGCAAGGTGTTCCACCGGAGATACTCACACTGTGCCCATGGATTTAGGTAGAATGCGAGGAAAAAGGTTGTGAGATGGGTGTGGTAATACACCCCCACTCATAGGTGGTGAGTGAGTGGCCCCCGCGACTAGGCCAAGTAGGCTGTCGTGGTAACCCGGTATAAAAAAAAAAGAGAAAAAAAAAAAAAAAGAAAAATAAAACACAGTATTCAATAAACGTAAATACTAATGACAGGTTAGGTTAACTTTTATACATTTATATAACGTTTCCGTGGATTACCTGTATCCTTTAAGCTTTACACAAGTACAAGTATGTATAATGCACTTATATATGCTATGTTATCATAGTCACAATCTATGTTTTTATTTTTTCCAATCTTGTAGCACACATGACAACACCAAACAAAATTTATTACTGTACAGTATCATAATACACACTCAAATGATTCATACTTCATTTAGTCCATCCACTCTTAGTAACCTTTTTTTTAATTTATTAAAAAATTTTCCTATAAGGCTCCGTGCATTCTGGCGATCTTAACGAGGGTTAATTTCTCTCACTCAATGGCGCCACCTGACATAGGCGCATAGCGAATATAACCTCGTCACTGAATTCGATCCATCCGGGCCTGCTACGGACAGTATACAGTGGCTGGATCACTTTCGGTGCTTTAACGGGTCCGTATCCCGATCAGAAACCTTAGTGGGGTGCTGATGGGGTCCACACTAGGCTGCCAAATTAACCACATGTGGTCCTAGAATGGCATCGTCACGGGGCGTAGATGTGGTCCTCTCTAGTGTGCCCCAAGAGGAAAGAAAGCTTACCTAACTCTTTGTATTTTTTGTGTAGGTATATCATTAAATTTAATACAATTATCATAAGAGCATGTGCCTGATTTACCATGCGTGCTATGCAGATTATGGAGTTTATCGGCCGTGCAGATAAGGAAGAATTAAATTACGGTCACATATATTTAACCCAAACACGAAAATATATAATGTTTTCGACAGTTTTGGGTAGGTTATTGGGGCATCCTACGATGGACCCTCAACTCGCCCCGTGACGCGCCCAACAGGGTACCAATTTGGCAGCCTAAGGGGGACCCCATTAACTATAAGGTGGCAAACCCATTAAATTTCTGATCGGGCTACTCACCTGGTAACACCGTCTATATGGGCCATTAACATTAGTGTCCGGTAGCAGTAGATGACCCGTATGGTACCTTCAGGCAAACCGGAGACTATTTCTATTCGGCGCGGTAGACAGTAGAGTGGCGCGCGCTGCGAAACAGAGAGACGGAGTGGGAGGGATGAGAGAGGAGATTGAGGAGAGGGCTTGGGCAGCAGGGTGGATGGCTACGTTTTTCGCAACCCATTTCCCCTCACGCGGCTGTGTACGGCCTAACATAAGAAGTTTCACTTCAAAAACGTTTGACCAAGTTGCATTAATCTTTTGCAGGGGGGGTACATGTTTTTGAAGGTTATTTTATGGTAGTAGAAGAGTTCCAAGTCCCAATCCTGTCGCTAATAGCAGTTTTCAATAAGATCTTGGAATATTCTATTCATTGATTTTGGTTGCGGCTGGGGTATAGTATTGACCAAATTGCACTTTTTATATTACGATATAATTCATAATCAAGATACAAGATCATAAAAGTACTCTAGATCTTTACGAATCATGACGTTTCTTAACTTTTGCAAAAGTTGCGGCAGGTAATTTTTTTATACACTGAAGGCTCAGCTCGTAGTTAACCTATTAAAGAAAACCGTTTTTCTAATAGACCAAGTGCTGAGGCCGACGGGTGGTCAAAATTTTAACCAGCCGCCACTTTTACCAGAATCCAGGAACTTCATGATTCGTAGAGATCCGAAATATTTCGGTCATATTTCATAGTGGTAAAGAGTAATGTGGTAATTATAGTTGTGCTATATGATCTTTCTTATTAACCCGCCACAACTTACACCAATAGATATAAAATAAGAAGTTAGGAAGTGCCATTTGCGGCAAGATTTGAATGCATTTTGTACCCGAAAATTGACCTCCAAAAATATAGATATTGTTTTCTCATCTACAATGTTATCTACAGTGCATCATCTATTGTCTTAGATGAGTATTATAGATAAGATCGGGTAGGGGGTCTATTTTTTTGAAGGTCGATTTTCGGTTACAAGATGCATTCTAATCTTACCACAAATGGCATTTCCAGATGACAACATTTTGTTTCTATCCATTGGTGTATGTTGCGGCTGATCAGTAAAAAGGATCATGTGGCACAACTATAATTACCATATAACTCTTTACCACTATGAAATATGACCGAAATATTTCGGATCTCGACGAATCATAAGGTTCCTTAATTCTGACGAAAGTGGCGGCTGGTTAAAATTTTGACCACCCGTCGGCCTCAGCTCTTGGTCTATAAAGTGAACATGCTTCGTTACTTCTTAAGACGGTCCGCGCTCTGAATTCTAAACGTTTCAAACGTTTATTGCGTCTGTTTAAATCAAATTGGAAGTATCGACCATTGTTAAAATAAGGTAATAGAATTAGTTGGGTTTTTAAAAAACATAATAACCGAAAAAGATACTAGGTACCTATTAAGTGCAGTATAGTTGTCTGTTTTTAAGGAGGGAATGAAAAAAAATAGACTCAAAGTTCATCTGTTTTAGATTTAGACCAAATCTTTTCTATCTCATCATATTATTTGTAAAAACACAAAGTTACAGTAGTTTTGTATCCATTTAAGTGTTGAATAAAAAAATATTTCTAGTAATATACGTTATTTGTGCTCTTAACCTATAAATAAATACCTGATCACATGTTGTGCTAGGAAATGATTGATAACAATTGTTACTTGAAAGTAATGCATGGAATTTTTGGAATGAAAGCATTTGCCTACACACTTGCTATTTAAGTATTGAGACAAGCAATATGCACACGTTTGCTGGTACAATAATTACGAACGTTCTGATTTGAAATTGTTTTTTACTAAATTTCATGATTCATGAACATAGACGTGTTAAATTAATTTTATTATATCAAATATCTGTTACGATTCTTTATTAGGTAAACAATGCCACGTCCTAGGCATAACAACTGGTTTGGTTTCAAAGAAATCAGAGATGAAAAAAATATAATTGTTGCTGCTCGATGCAATACTTGTGGTGTGCGCCTTGCCAAAAAAAGTGCTGATGGTTTGAGATCTCACAGGTAAGTTAAATCCTATTGTACAACTCACGTGAAATAATAATTACAACTAAAATGTTTGAAATACTTGAAATCACTTGAAATGAATAAAACAAGGAACTCAATCATCTAAACATACATGAGTCGAAATAGTAACTCTTTGTTTTAAGACATTACACTTATTTAAAAAATCAGTTTTTCGAAATTTATTAAATTTTTAGTAGAAATAAAATATTTTAAGGCTACCATTATAGTTATAAAAATAGTAAACAAATTTTTTATTAATACTTGATAATATTTATTCATCATTTTTAGAAGAGTATGCTTACTCCAGCAGGCACAGATTGATGCAGAAAATGTTGAGTACTGTTCGAGCAAACAAGTTGCGCGGGAGCGCGACGAGGCAAGTACTCCTCTACCAAGTACATCAAGTAAGTTTAAGAGAAATAAATCAACTGAAAGAATCTCAACGAATTATTTGCCAAATTGTCCATGTCAATCAAAGGAACCTCAATTGCTGCCTTCACCAACAAATATGTCGATACTCCACCAACCTGTAAGTAGTTTTTATACTTTAGATAAATATTGTTCAATTTATTTACAGACTACCAAGTACAGGAAACCTAATCTCTAAATGTATAGATGATATACTCCTAAAGTGCTCCAACTTTAAAAAAAAGCTATTGAATAACAGATTGCTGTTTTAACTTTTTTTCTAAAAGACTCAATATAGTGAGTTTAATGACCAAACACTATGATTTATAATTGCATACTATAATGATAAAAAATTCCTTACTCTGAAAAATAATTATTTATTTTTAGCCAATTTTTCCTACATTACATGTATTTTGGCATATGTTTGCAGAATATGCGACATTAGATGTTGCATATTTTACAGTTACAATTAGATATGTTCTGTTATTGGTGGAAACGGTATCTAATTTTTTTAGGCATTGGTTTTGGGCAAATAATGCAATGCTCAAGATTAACTAATTTATTTTTTGCCCTCATATTTCACATACATACTAACACAGGTTAGATTTTAACAGACATTGAAACACAAATAGTTTGATAAGACTAAACAAAATCATCGCTGAACGAATGGATATAAAATGACTTGCCAGCAGAAGTGTGCAACCTTGTAGTCTTGTTTTTTTGTTAAAGTCTTGCAAACTTGACAAAGCTTGTTTAATAATTATAATGTAATTTTTATGATAATTCTTATGATGTAATTTTTTTATCACATTTTATTAAAAGAGAAGTAAGTACAGTAAAGATTATTCTTATAAAATAAAAAAATAAACAATTATTTTACAGAGTAAGTAATTTTTGTATCACCACAATACAGAGTTATTATACATACTAAGTATTGTGTTTAGCCCATAAAATCACTGTATTGAGTCTTCAAAAAAAGAGCCGGAAACAGTTCTAGCCCGCCGCCCTCTCGAGTCTATCAGTGTGCAGAGCAGCTACTGCGTGCATACCATCATACGCCTAAAAATTGTTATATCTTAAAGAAAAATTAACTTATTTACATCCTTCAAGTTTCAAAATATTTGTTTTTAGTTGTACTTAAACTGCGGAAAACAATTATGCTGATAATTTTTATCTTACTAATATATAAAGCAAAGTCGCTAAAACCGTTATAATCGCTAACCGCGAAAACTACTCAACCGATTTTGCTGAAATTTTGCACACTGATTCATGATACTTCCTAGATGGTTTTAGTGAAGTTTTTATCTTAAAAAATTTAATAACAATAGCAATAAATGAGCTCAAAGTTTTGCAAAAATACGCCAGCTTTTCACTTTAGTTCAGTAAAATCCGCTAGGTGGCGTCGACATAAAATCGAAGCTACCTGCAACATAATCAAATAAGTGTGGTTATAATAGGCCGGAGCGTATCGATAGTTGTATAGTCGTGCTTCGACAGCTCAGCAAGCTGTACAGAGAATGCTGGTGATAGTCCTGCCGCTGGGTATCCCGGTTACGGACGACACTCTTCTCTAAGGGGGAAGAGACCTAAGTGTCTCTTCACCCTGAATCTCGACGAGTGCGATCAAAAAAAAAAAATTAATTCCAACCGATGCCGTCTCTGCCAGAATACCAGGAGAAATATCTAGCCAGAGCACAATCTGCACCAACTCT